>NW_025110522.1:55868-72506 GCF_011392965.1 Frieseomelitta varia | reverse complement strand
AATATAGAATATTTCTATACATAGAATATAGAATATAGAATATAGAATATTTCTATACATAGAATATAGAATATAGAATATTTCTATACATAGAATATAGAATATTAGAATATTTCTATACATAGAATATAGAATATAGAATATAAAATATAGAATATAGAATATTAAAATATTTCTATACATAGAATATAGAATATATGTATACATATAAATATTCATCTAATTTTCAGATAGCTTTCGAATTTTATTAATCAAATTTCAAAATGTTTTATCACAATACACGCATAAAAATATTCCACGACTCAGTGCTTCATTGAGCCAGCGTATACATTTGAATCAAGAGTCATCCCCTTGAAATACGATCGCGTGAAATCGCCCTTTCCACGCTAACAATTCGGAACAACGTTCCGAGTTCTTGGTAATAAACTGTTAGATCTCTGCTGGAACATCCATTACACGCGGGCGGAATGAAGACACGGCCCTCTTTCTGCTTGATAATCAAAGAGCCCCCTGACAAAAGCAGCGTACACGTGCACGCTTCTTTCGCGGTGAAAGATGTATCGCTGGCTCTTTTGCCTCCTTTTGGCCGCGGCTGTGTAAAATAGGAAAAAGGATGGAAGGAGAGGGGAAAAATGAAGAAGGGAAGCAGCTATGCTTTCTCGCGGACCAGGGCGATTATGACGTACGTATAAACGGAAAGAGCGGCTGTGTGTTTAATCGTGTCAACGACTCGCGAGATTCTGGTAATTAATCTGGAGCCGCGCGCGAAACCGAGAAATTTTTCTAAGCCGCGAAACAAAGGGGGAATCGAATCAACTCGGCAGTAAATAACCGTGAAATCTATTTACAGACTGATCCAATGAAAGAAACCGAGAGAAATTTATGTCGCGTAGAAGTCTCGCTTCTCGCGATCGCTCTATTGATTTCCTCGCCGGGAAACGTATTACGTCAAACTTTTCCAACTTGCAGAGCCATCCATCGACTCGACTTTCTTTTTACGTTTCTTATGCAAATGCTCGAGGTGAACTGATACAGCGAAATTGTTCGAACACTGTGAGGACACACACGCACGACAGATTTCGGTACGAAATTTCTTATTTATCTGCTTATTTTGATAACGCGTCGACTTTAATTTTGATATAATACAGAGAATATATATATAATGATAATATTTATATAATAATAATAATTTTAGAATAATATATATAATGATAATATTTATAATAATAATTTTTTACTTATATATATATATATAAATAATAATAATTTTTGATATAATACAGAGAATATATATATATATATATATATATATATATATATATATATATAATGATAATATTTATATAATAATAATTTCTGTAATATTTATATAAATATTATTTAAATAATAATTTTTTATATAATATAGAGAATATTGCAGGATTCTTTTTTATCTGTTTATATTGATAACGTGTCGACTTTAATTTTGATATAATACAGAGAATTTTATATATATATATATATATATATATATATATATATATATATATATATAATAATTTTAGAGAATAATATATATATATAATGATAATATTTATAATAATAATTTTTTATTTATACATATATAAATAATAATAATGTTTGATATAATACAGAGAATATATATATATATAATTATAATATTTATATAATAATAATAATTTATATAATACAGAGAATATTGCAGGATTCTTGGTTATCTGTTTATTTTGATAACGTGTCGACTTTAATTTTGATATAATACAGAGAATTTTATACATATATATAATATTTATAATAATAAGTTTTTATTTATATATATATAAATAATAATAATTTTTGATATAATACAGAGAATTATATATATATATATATTTATATTTATATATAATGATAATATTTATATAATAATAATAATTTATATAATATTTATATAAATATTATTTAAATAATAATGTTTGACATAATACAGAGAATATTGCAGGATTAATTAATCGCGTATGGTAATTTATATAATTTATAATTATATTAATATTAATTTGACTTCTCATTTGTGTCATTTGGAGATAAAGTAATTGTGCCGCGATATTTCTGCGAGATCGCTATATTTGAAACAGAGTTTATTTCAACTCTGTGACGAATTGAATGATATATTACTTACTTGTCAAGTGTTACTTTGCTTGAACGTAAAAATGATTTTTCCCCCGATTATGTCATTAATTGGCTGTCTCTCATTTCATTTTTCTACTTTATATAACAATTTATATTACTTTTGAATAAATTTCTCGAATACTTTCCAATCCATTCTGATAATTGTCGATAGATAATCTCATCGGATTATATATATTATTTTATTTGAGAATCATCTGCCCGAGTCTCATGCCAAATAAATTTGCATTCTCTAAAATAATTCATTATTAAATAACCAGCGTAATAATATAAGGTTTCAAACCTAATAACACATTACTTGTCACAGCCCTTTACAAATCTGACTTTTCACCTTGAAACTGACTGTTTCTCACGCCAAATGAAATATCTTTAACAAAAGAATGTCCGCGTTTCACCAAGCTCTTCAGTTACTATTTCCATTTCATTCCGAAGTAGAACAATGTATCCAAACCAGAATTGCAACCTTCGTTCCCCACAGAGAAAGACACCCCTTGCGCCGGCAACTGGTTCGCGGACCATAACGAGCGACCGAACCGTAAACAAATAATTCGTCGCTTTCTCTTCCTTCTGAACTCGTCCGTGTGGACGTCACATCACTGGATAGAAACTGTTAATAAGTAATCAACTTATCATTTGTTTTGCCTGGGTACATATACATAAAATTGAGAAAATGTTGCAATGTTGGGACCGAAACATTTGTCGACGTGCGTGGTACGTCGTGCCAGCGCAAGAAATTAATTCCATGCGGTCGAATACCAATTGAACAATTCAAAACACACACACACACGATCCTCTATACTCATCGTAATCGCTCCCAAACCATAATCGATTCCCTTTGACGATGCCGCCCGATCGGATACTGCCAACGATCTACGTATCAAGCGACGTGATCCTATCAATCAGGGATTCATCGATGACGTCCTAGACCCGGGATCAGAAAGGAAGAAGCTGCCGCTAATTCGGCCACGCTTCCCAACGATGAGACGTCGACGCTTGTAATACCCGATTACGTATGCGTGCGTCCGCGTCCGCACGCCGCTGGATCCAACAGAGTATCAGACTACTAACGGCGCCACGGGTCTGTGCCCCACTCTCTGGTTTAACACCGAGCCCTTAATCTGCACGTTATACCTCTTATCTGGCGTGGCTGGGCCGCGCCAGATCGAAAATTCAGTGCAGCTATTCATTATGGATTATCCGGCGTGGCTAATCAGCGGGCCGGAAGACTATATTTCGGTCATAGTTCGGACCGGAAACTGGCTATCAGCTGGGTAACGCACGGTTAATTGGACGTACTCGTCCGGTGGACAATGATCACTCGATTTTTGTTATAAATATATATATAACATATCATATATATTATATTAAATATAATATTATAGTTTATATTAATATAATAATATTATTATATTATTATATATTACAAAATTAATTACATAACAGTATAATTTAAAATTCAATGTAATAATATTATTGTATAATTACAATAATAATATTATTGTATAATTATTTAGATAACTATTGTAATTATATATTATAAAATTAATTACATAATAATATAATTGATAATATAATATATTATATCATATAATAACAATATAATAAAATATTATATTTATATTATAACATTATTATAATATAATATATATTATAATATAATTTATAATTTAATATAATATAATATATCATAATATAATTTATAATTTAATATAATAATATTATTATATAATTATTTACATAACTATTGTAATTATATATTGTAATTATATATTGTAAAATTAATTACATGATAATATAATTTATAATTTAATATAACATTATATCATATAATAACAATATAATAATATATATTTATATTATATTGTATTATATATATATTATTTATATTATAACATTATTATAATATAAATATATAATTTAATATAATATTACTATATAATTGCAATAATTATTTACATAATTTTTATAATTATATATTATAAAATTAATTACATACTGATATAATATATAATTTGATATAATAATGTTGTTATATAATTACAATAATTATTTACGTAATTATTATGATTACATATTATAAAATTAATTACATAATGATATAATTTATAATTTAATATAATATTATATCGTATAATAATAATATAATAATATTATATTATATTATAACATTATTATAATATAAATTTATAATATACAATAATAATTGTTATAATTATATATTATAAAATTAATTACATACTGATATAATTTATAATTTCATATAATAATATTGTTATATAATTACAATAATTATTTACATAATTATTATAATTACATATTATAAAATTAATTACATAATGATATAATTTATAATTTAATATAATATTATATCGTATAATAATATGATAATAATATTATATTATATTTATATTATAACATTATTATAATATAAATTTATAATATACAATAATAATATTAAATATATATATATATATATATATGGCTACACTATCAGGTTTATTAGGGGAACGGTGTTGTTTGTCCAGTCGATCGCCCTGCTCAGAAACGGAGTTAATTAAGGAACAATTGTTCCACAGTTAGAGCATTAATTAGGCTGTTCGCGGACCCAGCGAGCACGCGTCCATGTGCACGGAGATTGTCGCTAGTGGCGCTGTTGGTGGTTGTAGAAGAGCCAGTTTCTTTTCCCTCGATTTTCTGTTCTATCTTTGATTTCTCAGTAACTTGTTTGCTGATGATAAATTAAATTTGGGCACACGTTTGTACGTAGATCGTTTAATATCAATATATTATATTAGTATACTTCTAATTATATAATTAATTACATAATAATATAATTTATAATTTAATATAATATTATATCATATAATAACAATATAATATATTATATTTATATTATAACATTATTATAATATAAATATATAATTTAATATAATATTATTATATAATTGCAATAATTATTTACATAATTAGTCAATAGTGTCAAATATTTTAGTATATCTACTACTATATTTGGTATATTTTAATATTTTTAATATAGTTTTTATATAGCCAAATTGTATTTTTAATAGAGCCAAATTTTCAGACCTGATTCCCTCGAAAGACTGAGCCTCGAACGGGAAAAGAATTTTATTTATATATACTCATTCCTCCACGAAAAATCACCTCGTTCCCGTTTCTTTTGTACAAAATTTTTCAACTCGGAAATTGTACGATCGACTCGAGATCGACACGACCATCTGATCAACGATTCAATTAAAGGCGAATCAGATTGGCAAGGATACGAAACGTCAAATTGTCTTCTGGAATGCTCATCGAAATGAAATATTCAGCGAGTTCTGAATGTTGAATCAAGCGAGAAAGAAAGGGCGCCAAAACGATCAAGAGAAGGCAGACGATGCCTTTGTGAAATTATGCTGAACGATCGCCGCCATAAAAATGTCAAATCTGATTCCATGGATCATGGTCCCTTATTCTACTCAAAATCCACGTCTCTTTCATAACCATCGTCTCTTTAATCATTTTTTTTTTAAACGGATATCGTCGTACTTCCATCTTGACTTTTATTCGAAGGTTGAAATCTCTGTTTTAAATCTTTTTAATTTTTCATATCCTTTATATTTCATATGTATTGTTAGTTTGTTAATTGATTTAAAACGAATTCCTTTTGATTTCATTGAAGGTGAATCGGAATTGGTTACGAGATTTAATTTAGAATGTTATAGAAGATTATTTGTTTATATTCTTTCGATGTGAATATATAATTATTATTATTATTTATAAGAATAATTTTGGAAATAATTTTTTTATGATCTTTTTCATTGAAATATCTTGTTTTTAAATAATTTGTTAAATATAATTAATTTAATTGTTATTAGTTATAATTCGAGGTGTTTTATAGCTCGGATTCGATATTATTATTTAATATATATATATATATATATATATAAATTATATATATATTAATATATATATATTATTTATTAATTATTAGAGTTATTAATTTTAATTTATTTATATTTAATAAAAGAATTATATTAATTAATTTTTTACGTGATTCGTTCACGTTCGTCCTATCCTTGGGTTTTTCATCTTTTTTCTGGTTTACGAGAGATTGAGACACAAATATTATCGATCGAAATACAAATCAATCGTGGAAATCTATGTATAACTCTTGGTCACTGAATTTATAAATTAGGATTATCTAAAAATTTAATAAATTTCTAATTTAACGATTTTCCCCAATTTTAGCTATTTCTCTCTGTTATAATTTTTTTTTTCAAATATTCAATTATTTCGACTTCCCCCGATTGGTTTCTTGTTTTAATGACAAAATGATTTTATTAAAGAAATGGGATATTTCTTGAAATTATATTTATAATTAATATCTATTATAATAGATTATAAATAATATATCTATTATAATAAATTATAAATAATATATCTATTAAAATAAATTATAAATAATATATCTATTATATATATATATATAATATTTTTATCCCAGAATTTGGAAAAGCTGGTGAAGTAGAAATTTGCCAAAATTTTTCACATTTTACACTATTAATATTTTAAAAAAATTTATAAAACATCTTACACAATACAGCCAGTAAGCTAAAGCAAATTATTATCCTCGATTATGTTCATAGAAACATAAAAATGCATAAAAAATCATAACTCACAATTTTATAATCCACTTTGTGAGGAAACTTTTTGCTCGATAAGTTTACGAAGGCAGAAACACAGAAATGGAACTTTTACCATTAAATTTTAGAATAGCTGTTATTTAAAATAATAACGTTTCGTTTAAATGTTTCGCATTACGCGATCCACTAAAACTGAAAGGATGAAGAACGTGAGTTTCGGTCTTGGTGATGATTTTCGTCTCGTGTGTCGAATTCAGACGAGGCTCGTATCCGCTTGCGGAGCCGCTGAGGAATTGCGCAGAAGGTTCAAGCCTCTCAATCAACATCAGCGCGGAGGTTATATCAACTAGACAAAGTAAGCAAGTGTGGAAATTGGGTTTCGTATGAACATTCTGAACCGAGAGATCTTTTGGATCACGTATTCATACGTGTTTCACGTCTCGCTGGGCAACAGGAAAAAGCACGTTTTTAAACACAATGGTAACTGGAAGTGAGAAGCGCTTACTGCTCATGCTGATGTCATTCGTGGAATACAGTTGGTAAACTGAGACTGAGATTTTTAAATATATTTGGAAATATTATGAAATCGGAGATGAATTTAAAAATATTATAAATATTATAAATATATTATATTTAAATATTATAAATATTATAAATATATTATATTTAAATATTATCAATATTATATATTATATTTAAATATTATAAATATTATATATTATATTTAAATATTATAAATATTATATTTGTAATTATATTATATTTAAATATTATAAATATTATATTTATATTTATATATTATATTTAAATATTGTAAATATTATAAATATATTATATTTAAGTATTGTAAATGTTATAAATATATTATATTTAAATATTGTAAATGTTATAAATATATTATATTTAAATATTATAAATGTTATAAATATATTATATTTAAATATTATAAATATATTATATTTAGATATTATAAATATATTATATTTAAATTGTTACATTTATATTTTTATTTAAATTTATTATGTCGACAATGTAGTTTATTTGTTAATATAATATACATTATAATATAGTTTATTATATACTTATAATAAATTTGTTTATTATAATTCATTATTATAAGATTTGTGGCATACATCATTGATTTTCATTATCACACTCAATGATAACAATGAAAGTTGTCATTGAAAATTATGAACGTACATACAACTACTTTCAAACTTTTCTAAATAGTGAATTTAATTGATCACGTTCACTCGTGTAATTTATGACGTTGTTTACCAGAGTTCAAGAGTACAGAACGCACATTCATCTCTCAGTTATTCGAGGGAAAATTCGAACAACTAT
Organism: Frieseomelitta varia; assembly: GCF_011392965.1. Classification (NCBI taxonomy): domain Eukaryota; kingdom Metazoa; phylum Arthropoda; class Insecta; order Hymenoptera; family Apidae; genus Frieseomelitta; species Frieseomelitta varia. Next base: position 64,353 of record NW_025110522.1, on the reverse strand, counting down.
CCTCAGATAGGTAAACTTTTCAAACAGTATAAGAACTGGCCAGACTCTTGAATTATTAAACCATCGAACTTGCTCGTAGTTGTTCGACATTGAGAATGTTGCCTATCAACTATCGAGAATGCAGTTTAGGAAACAATATCCATAGTTTCTATTCTACAGAAATAGATTGCATTTAGGATCTCTCGTAAGATACAGAATATATATGACTAAAATTATACGTAATCAAATTATACTATATATAACCAGATAATGCCAAGCAATACCAAAATAATACCAAATTATATAATACTATATATAATAATCCTCCACATATGTACATATACAGTCAAAAAAGTGTGGCAAAGTGCTTGGAAAATCTATATTAGAACAAATATCTTTTAATTTTCTTTTAATCGCATCACAGTATTGTCGTGTGAAGGATTAAAGAGTTAAACTCCAAGTAAAAATCAGTATTAAGCGACATTGGCCCTAAACTGAATGGTTAAGGATATAAGAGAATATTTTTCTACGTGCTCTTTTCATCCTACATTCTAAGTTGTCCACTTCGTTTAATTTAATTTAATTCGCAATTCGTATAGAATTAAATGATCCAGGAATATGAATTAATAATGATCAAGTTTATAACTCAATTATTAGTAGACATGCATTTTTAATAATTTTCTGTACAATTATACTTTTCATTAGGAGGATTTGGAAATTTTTTAATTCTATTAATATTAGAGTCATTTCCACGAATAAATAATATTAGATTTTGATCATTACCATTATTATTAAATAATTTATTTCATCCGAATACAGGAACTGAACAAAGCGTATATCCATCATTATCATTACATTTATAAGTATTATATATAACTTCCAAATACGTCAGGGGGTTAAAAAAATTTTCTTTACTTAAAAGTTTTGCAGATCGAAATCAACCGAAAATCAATCGAACGATCAATGCCTGATAATTCTAATCGACAGTTTAATTAAATTTATTTTTTAAAAAAAACCTAGATATTAATAAATACGACAAACATTTAATTTCTAAATATATATTTATTTTTTTTATTTTACAAAAATATATATATATATATTTATTTAGATCATTTACTTTCGAGATAATTAAAATTATTGAAATTAATTAATTAACCTTGATACAAAAGGTACAAAATAGATTTTACTTATTAAAAAAAAAAAAACTGTCGTCTCATTTATTTAAAAAAAAAAAAAAACACGAAATAAATCTTTCCGGCGAGATCGCAGAGAGAGAAGACGAGGTTGACACGAGGCCGACGAAGTTGCGGACGTTCGAAACATAGGAGCAAGAAGCGATTCTGTCGAGAACGAGGTGGAAGAAAGTTCCGACTGGCGTGGACCGGGGAGGGGTTGGTTTCAATCGGAAATGGGCTTCCAACCAGCCGAATAAACGACAACCGAGCCGTGATAGACGGCGACGGTGCAATTTAAACTTTCCCCGTTCCCGCTGGCTTATGGCTTTTTCGCCAAGCCAGTCCGAGATGCCAAGCCGACAGCTTCGAAGAAAGATGGCAAGAGACGACACTGATAATATGCATAAACCTCCTGGATCTCGCTTCACCCCGGAGACGATCCAAATTGATCGGCGAAGATCTTGCAACAATCCGATCGAGACGTTCGCTATCTGTCAACCTCTTGCGCTGGAATGACGTCGACAATTGTTTGTCTCAAAATTGCAACTTTTCCTCAGTTTTAAGTATATTTAAATGTAACCCAAGCGAAACGAATAATTTCTTAATAATTTCTATCCAGTGATGACATACCGACGAGTTCAAAAGAGATAGAAAGCGACGAATTATTGTGTACGGTTCGGTCACTCGTTATGGTCCGCGAACCAGTTGCCAGCGCAAGAGGTTAACCCCTTGCGCTGGAATGACGTCGACAATTGTTTGTGTCAAAATTGCAACTTTTCCTCAGTTTTAAGTATATTTAAATGTAACCCAAGCGAAACGAATAATTTCTTAATAATTTCTATCCAGTGATGACATACCGACGAGTTCAAAAGAGATAGAAAGCGACGAATTATTGTGTACGGTTCGGTCACTCGTTATGGTCCGCGAACCAGTTGCCAGCGCAAGAGGTTAACCCCTTGCGCTGGAATGACGTCGGCCATTGTTTGTGTCAAAATTGCAACTTTTCCTCAGTTTTAAGTATATTTAAATGTAACCCAAGCGAAACGAATAATTTCTTAATAATTTCTATCCAGTGATGACATACCGACGAGTTCAAAAGAGATAGAAAGCGACGAATTATTGTGTACGGTTCGGTCACTCGTTATGGTCCGCGAACCAGTTGCCAGCGCAAGAGGTTAACCCCTTGCGCTGGGATGACGTCGACAATTGTTTGTGTCAAAATTGCAACTTTTCCCCAGTTTTAAATATATTTAAATGTAATCCAAGCGAAACGAATAATTTCTTAATAATTTCTTTTGAGGTTAACCTCTTGCGCTTGAATGACGCGCCACGCACGTCGACAATTTTTTGTCTCAAAATTGCAACATTTCCTCAGTTTTAAGTATATTTAAATGTAATCCAAGCGAAACGAATAATTTCTATCCAGTGAAGTCATACCGACGAGTTCAAAGGAAAAGAAAGCCACGAATTTATTGTGTACGGTCACTCGTTGTGGTCCGCGAACCAGCGCAAGGGGTTGAACAGACAACAATTTACAATTGGTGAAGAGGAACGCGTGTTTCGCTATTAATATAATTCTGAAAATCACTTTATACACAGTGAAAGAGAAAAAAAAAAAAAGACAAAAGAGAAGAAAATACTGTCTAACCAAACGGTAGACGTTCTTCGTTTGCCAGTGTTGGTGATATAATTGAATATAACGAGGGTATCGTTTCTGACTGCTGCTGCTGCTCCAAAGTATTCATGGCCGCTTTGATCGCACTCTGTGAAATTCGCTTTTCTATTCCAAATATTGACCGCTGCAGCATTCTATTCCGTTTGCAGACTCGTCGATTTTCTGTCCGCTTTGTTGAAAAGCGGACGTGCTCTCTGCCGCGAGCCTGTGATTAATTTTGAGTAATTATTTGAACAGCCCGGTCAAAATTGAATTCGACCTCGCAGCTCTATTAGTTGCGACATACCAAGGTTATCCAAATCAAATAACGCGGAGCGTGAAATGCGATTGAAAAATAAAATTTTCAATAATTTTCTCGGGGAGGAAGCCAATTTTAGTTTTGTCACATTCGCGTCTCGAGTTGCTTTCTATCAGGACACAACGAAAACGTTCTTATTGTTAGAACTATCGACGATTAGAATATAAAGCTCAACCCATGAAATCACGTATTGGTTATTTTGGTAGTTGTACCAAGTATACACTTTTAAATTATTGCAATGTGAAATACAATTCAAACGAATTTTTTTGATTTAATCTCATATGCATATATAGTTATTAAGAATAGTTAATGTCATAATTAAACTGCTGTCTTTTATGCACTTACTTTGGAAATTTAAAGATACAAAAATAAATAAAATAATGTGCAAAAATATGTAAAATATGCAAGTAGATAATATTCAATATATATTATAATATATCATGGTGATTCAATGAAATAAAATTAAACGATGTATGTACATATGTACACATAATAATATTATTAATATTGTTAATAAGAAAATTGATTAATATATTATACATATTAATTAAATACATAATATATTATAATATAACATAATACAATATAATACAATATGATATAATACAATATAATATAATATAATGTAATATAATGTAATATAATACATTATAATATATTATAGCATGTATTAATATTTAATGTTATCATACATATTATGATGTAATATACACAATACTTAACAGATGAACGGAATTTTTCTGTTTTTGTATATATGTATGCACAGAAAGATATAAAAATGCATAAAAATCCGCAATCTACTTATTTGGCATTCAAAAAATATAACACACATCAAATAAATACATCAAAAGATACTACGTGTCACAAGATGAACGCATTATTAGTTCTTTCCTTCTTGATATAATAATTTTCTATGTATAATACATTCAAAGGATCAATCAAAAAATCATGTTAAAACACACTTACCTCACTTCAACGCGAGTTTAATCGCTATTGTGAAGATACACCTGTTATAAAACTATACAGGTTGCTCACTGAAAGACCGAGTGATATAAAACCAAAATAACTGTTTACAAACACATGTTTTTTTAATTTTTCATTATTTGGAAACACATTTAATGGATTTTTTTCAGTGTTATGTGTGAAAAACAACATCCCTCAAATGACCACCCTTCGGTTTTCTTCAGTGGCCACCCTGTATAAAATAAAACACTGAAACTATCGATGATCGAGGTTTATAACAGAGTTTATATTGATAATAATTAGTTTTGTCTGAGAACCAAAGTGTAGAATTTTCATATTCAGAAGAAGTGAGAAACTGTAAAATACAATGGAACGAATGTTCTTATTTATGTATTTTATTAAAAATCATTTAAATCTCTGAAAATACATTGTTCCCCATTTATAATATACCTGACGAAAATTATGAATGAGATGAACAAGTTATGACTTCTTCAAACCCTTCAGTTTCTCACCCTGTATAATATAATTAATATCTAATATTATATATAATATACTATACATTAATATATAATATAATTGTCTTGTATATTATAATATTATAATATAATTATATATTAATATATAATATAATTGTCTTGTATATTATAATATTATGATATAATTATATATTAATATATAGATTATTATAGACAATTTTATATTATAATAGATTATTAATATATATTAATATATAGATTATTAAAGACAATCTTATATTACAATAGATTATTAATATGTATTAATATATAGATTATTAAAGACAATCTTATATTATAATACATTATTAATATAAATTAATATAATAGATTATTAAAGACAATCTTCTCAAAATCCGCCAGTATCGGAGCCAGCGTTGAATTAATTCCACTCCCTCCCCCTCTCCCTCCCCGCCCACTTCACATCCACGTAACGATAGTGAACTCAATCCACCCCTCGCTTTGACCATTTGATGCAAGTAACGGAGCATAATACTCGAGGGATCCGGCACGCATCAAATATCCATCGAACACGAGAGGCAATTAATTAGGTTTAGCCGATAATTAACGAAATTCCTAATTATCGGCTGCCACGGTATACACATCATATCGGTCGCGAGCCGCGGACGTGTCCGCATCATTTCCACGCAGTCCGATCCGTTCAAGGGCAGGCAATTACGTTAAAAACAGCCTTTGACTCGCGAAGCGACCCGTTTAAACGACCGCCAACTCCAACCTCCCTCCAACTCGGTTTCAAGTTTCAAACCGTAGACGCGGGTGCTAGTTGCCTACCCAATTTCCTTCCACTTAGCTGAGTGGATTGAACAGAACTTGGACCGACGCTGCTGGCAACCGTGTGTACACGTACGTGCAAAGAGGGAGCTACAAAGGAGAGGACCTTGGCGCGCAACTTTCGCTCTGTGTTCTAACGAGGACGGACGTGCGTTCGTGTTTGGGATAATTCTTCCTGCGATGACCGAATCAAGAAATTCTGAGGAATATTGTATTTATAAAAAGTATATTATATATATAAAATACATTTTTTCACGTTATATATATATTGTAAATTGTAATATAATAATATACTATAATTTTACATAATAAATTTTTTTCACGTAATATATATATATAATAAAAGTATAATAAAATATTATATATATTATGTATATAATATTTTATTATACTTTTATTATATATATTACGTGAAAAAAATTTATTATGTAAAATTGTAATATATAATATGTTATACATATTACAATTTATTATGTAAAATTGTAAAATTGAATTGAATAAAAAATTTATATTACATAATAAAATTAAAAATTTAATAAATTTATATTACATAATGAAATTTAAAATTTAATGTAAATGTAATATATATTATATTTTATTATGTAATATAAATTTTTTTCACGTAATATATATGTTATATATATAATAAAAGTATAATACAATATTACATATATAATATATATAATATTTTATTATATTTTTTATTATAATTTTATTATATATAATATATAATATTTTATTATATTTTTTATTATACTTTTATTATATATATATATATATATTACTTGAAAAAAATTTATTATGTACGATTATAATATATATTATATTATATATATTACAACTTATTATGTAAAATTGTAAAATTGAATTGAATAAAAAATTTATATAACATAATTTATGTTACATAATAAAATTAAAAATTTAATAAATAAAAATAAAATTTAATAAATTTATATTACATAATGAAGTTTAAAATTTAATATAAATGTAATATATATTATATTTTATTATGTAAAATAAATTTTTTTCACGTAATATATATATTATATATAGTATAATAAAATATATATAATATTTTATTATGTTTTTTATTATACTTTTATTATATATATATAACGTGAAAAAAGTTTATTTTGTAAGATTGTAATATATTATATTATATTATATATTATAATATATGTTATATTATATATATTACAACTCATTATGTAAAATTGTAAAATTGAATTGAATAAAAAATTTATATAACATAATTTATGTTACATAATAAAATTAAAAATTTAACAAATAAAAATAAAATTTAATAAATTTATATTACATAATGAAGGTTAAAATTTAATGTAAATGTATATATATATATTACATTTTATTATGTAGTATAAATTTTTTTCACGTAATATCGAGTTGGAGATTCAACCTTATCAGATTTCCGCAGGGCAGCGATGTTTACACGCTAACGTGAAGAAAACCTTCAAGAGATAAAGTGAAATTACTCGTTAACTATTAGATTTAGATTTATAATAAATTAAATTTAGGTTTAAATAAAAAAATGTTTAACGTTAACTTTAGGTTTGTAACAAACAATTGACAGTGAATTTTATTTCCTTTCCTCGTTTTGCAATAGTTTTTAATGAGTTGCAAAGTAATTAATGGTAAATACTTGACAGTAAATAATTAATTAAGTAAATTTTGTTTCCTTTCTTCGTTTTGTAATGTTTTTTAGTGAGTCGCGTAATAGTAAATAATATAGACAAGTTTAGAACGGAACTCGATAGTTTCAAAAGTTGTTCTGCGAGTTTTTGTTCTGGTAAGTTTTTGCGAAGGATCTATACTGTGTTTAATTAATTTTTTCGTCACTTCGAGGATTAGTTGGTTCCTAGAGGTAGAGTAACTACGCGACTGATTCATTTTTTAAGGTTTCTTTATATCTGCGTAAATTTGCATGAAATTCAGTATTAAAAATTTGGAATTTTTATATTTTTATTAAAACTTTGTAACAATGCATTTACGACGTTTGCATAACATTTTCTTGTCTGTTCTCTAATCATAAAATATACTGACATGCACATAAACACTATGTGTATTTATTAAAGTGCTTAAAAAATCGAATTAATCATCATTATATCAATACGTTAATTTTTTAATCGTATTAACGTTATATTTGTTCATTTATTTACAATTAAATTAATTAATTTTCATTTCACTTTTATCACCTTTCGATCTCTTAAAACGTACCCGTAGTTAGATTAATAAATTCCTTCTCTGCAAGATAGAGCAACGTAAAATGGCAAATAAATCGCAAGTATCGAGCAATCCCGCAGCTCGACAGCTCAGAATAAACAGACAGAGGGACACGTATTGCAGGATGCCACGTCGAGAACTTTTCGTTTCAAATTTGTAATATTTTCTCTCTCAGTTTTAAGTATATTTAAGTTAAAACAAAAAATAGGCAGAACAAATAATAAATTTATTATCTCTCGAGCGTTTCTATCCAGTGATATCGTACCGGCGAGTTCAAAACCGAAGCGACGAATTGTTTTATACGGTTTTCGGTCACTCGTTATGGTCCGCAGTCAGCGCCAAGTGGTCAATTGCGGTGGTTTGTTCGAAAATTAATTGGCAAAGATAGCAATGAAAATCTTGGTTAATTCGGTAAGGCGTACAATTTCAGCGAAATCATTACCTCCGTTCGACCAAATGGATCAAAAATATTTTTCTAGTTTATCTAGATAGATCATCAACACGATTTTATGAACACGATTAAAGAAACTCTGTAGTAAATTCTCAGTAAATCTCTGCGCTTGTCTCTGAATCTTTCACGAGAAACAATCGCGAATCGTGCACGGTCGAAAAATTTCGAAACTTGTCCGGCCAGAATACTGGAATACTTTCTCCTTGAAAAAAGAACGAGAAAAAAAACACATCTTTTTGACACTTACGTCGTTTGTCATTTCGAGCGATCGATATATCTCGATATTACAAACGCGTTGCCGGTGCCTCGACACACTGCATGCAGTTCGAAGCCCCTTTGAATTCGATGCAGTCGGTCTTCCTTTTTTATTTTTTATTCTTTTTTTTTTTTTTTTTT
>NW_025110522.1:0-55466 GCF_011392965.1 Frieseomelitta varia | reverse complement strand
TTTTTTTTCTTTCTCGTGAGCGTAACACTCGCAAAATTTACGACTACCGACGAAGGGATGGTCACGAAGGGATCTCTGAACCCACGAAGAGCACGTATCGGTCGTTAGTCCTGGCGAGCCTAGAGCCGTGCTTTTATTTCGCGCGAAACGGCGGACATTAAAATGCGAGTCGTGCGAAAAAATCGTACGTTTCGGGGGAACGTGTCGAGTACGAGTGAATGCACGGCTAACGAAAAAGCCGTGGGCGAGGGAAGAAGTGGAAATTACCGCGCGTCTGCCGTAAAATAGCTTTTTATGGAGGCTCGGCGAGAAACGCCGGGCGACCTCTGTATGAAATACCGTCGTTTCTCTCTCTCTCTCTCTCTCTCTCTCTCTTGAAACTGTAACACGAACGTATACACTACGAATTAAACGTCCTCTACAAGGAACAACATCGTCCGGACGATGCATCTCGCAGTGAGTGAAAATGTTAGGCTACCCCTGTGAAACGTTTCCTGCGGAGGGTAAACGTACTGTACTGCGGCTGTTCTCTTGTATTTCCTGTAGTATACAGTGGATCCAAAGAGCACTGTTACAATATTATTGATACAATAATTTTTTTGCACAATGTATGTGTAATTTGCGAAAAGAAACTTAAATTTTCAAGATTGTAAAAATAATATAGTGGATTCTGAGTTAAAATTGTAGTACTGACACATACAACAATAAAAATTCAAATTCAATAAAAACTCCAAAAATTTAATACACAATGAAAAATAATAATATATATATAAAAATAATAATATATAGTTATTTCGCAATACGAAAGATGCATTAACAAGGTCTGCTTTCGTAAATAGTTTACTAGATGCAAAAGCAGTTAATAACAATTTTCAGCGATGAGTTATGCAAATAACACAAGTAAATGAAAAATTCGAGAGTCAAGAAAGTATGAGCGGTTTCTTCCGCAGAGTATAAAATATTTTTAATCGTTTAAAGAGCTGTTACTTTTCTAACATTCTAAAAGGATATTTTGTCACCTTTCTAATCAAATTCCGCCATTAAAATATGAAATTACAAGTATGTCAATATTTTCTTTAATTTTATATATTTCTTGCATTATTATTGTATAACTCGTTACTATTTTTTGTAGTAAACTAATAAATCATTTGTTTTTCATAAAGATATCGTTAAAAAACAACCTTTTTTTAATCCAATTGTATGTCATAGTTTTTAACTTTTAAATTTCATCACTTTAATAATAATAATCGTCGTAATCGTGATAATGTTAATATTACAAAATGTCAAAATGTTTTACCTAACACGTGTAATATGTCATTATGTTATCTGATTATAAATTGAAACATTGAAAAATTGTAAATCACTTGGCAATAAAATTTAATGAACTTGCACTATACACTGAAAACGTAACAAATGTTTTTTTTCTATTTCTTTCATTTTATTATACATAAAATCGAATATACTCCTGGAAATTAATGTTGCTACTTTACTCTGAACAAAGCTGATTTCCTCTACCACTTTTCTATCATATGTATAAAACAGAGAATAAAGTAAATGAAAATGCAGACAGCTAGTAATTAAATTCTAGAAAAAAAAAAATATAAAATAAAATAGAAGAAATTTAAAGATTTTTAGATCCTGGTGTGTTTATGTGTGTGTGAGATAGAATTAAATTCTGTAAAAAGATAATTGAATTCTTTTTTGTCTCAATCAAATCAAAACTATTTAAAAAGAATCAAGGGAAAGCAAAATTGGATGACATTTTTTTTCAATCACTTGTCTCATCATTCTATGTGTTAGAATACCTGTATTGTAACATATAATGTTTTATATTATATTTAATAATATTATATAATTCATATCACATTTATATTATACTGTACTGTTTTAATTTAATTTAACTTGATCATAGGAATTACTATCAATATTTTACATTATGATTCTTATTTACATCTTATGCAAGAAGAATCTCAATGACAAAAGTCAATTTCGAGAAAAATATTTTTAAACATCTAAAAATATTTATTGCTTGCAAGGCTGCCTATAATGGAAATGAATGAAATGAATTTTAATTACAATCATCTGAAACCCTCGTTGAACAAAAATCATAATATTAACCAAGAAAAAAAAACAAAAAACTGAGATCGAAAATCAAAAGAGATGATTAATTTATATCGAGTACTTAAAATTGCCAGAGGATAAAATTTTTAAATTTGTAATGTATATATCTTTTCACGACTCTGCGAATATGAGAATTGATAGTTGCTGGCGAGTATTGTATGATTTCTGCCAACTCACGTTCCAATTCACGTATTGATCGTTTATTGCAAATGTGCAAACGTGAAACGTATCCTTGAGAGGAAAAACGATACACAGAGTGATATCCTTGCGAAATATTCTCATTTGAAAAATCCCCCACGTGTAATTCATATGTTATGCCAAAACGTTACATTATCTCGTGCCAAATATTGTGCAGAACTATTCATTAAAGATGACTTGGCTTTACATGATGACTTGACCCTCATTCTGGCTAATCAATTTAAATATAACGTCACCAGACGATTTATATCTGAACCTTTGGTGTTGTTTTTTTTTTCAGATATAGCATGTAAATTTTTATGATAATAATGGTTCATGCAACATCATAAAAGAATAATGTGATATGGCTGTATTCTTGAAAAACTTATGAAGACAATTTGAAGAAACTTGGAATTTTATTTTACTATAAAACGAAATTTAAAAATTTATACAGTATTTATATCTTTTTATAAATATTTGTATATATATAAAAATTATATACTATTCATATATATAAAATATAATAATAATATAATAAATATACTGTAATATAATAAATAGGCATATAAAAAAATAACACATATATATATATATGTATAGAAGTATAAATAAGTATTTTATTTTAGTATTTCATATGTTTTTACAAATATATTATTTATTTATTTATATTATATATTATTATTAATATTTATTTATTTATTTATTTATTATTTAATATATATACATATATTACTTATTTATTTATTATTATTATTTAATATATATGCATATATTATTTATTTATTTATTTATATTATATATTTGTAAATATATAATATAAATTACAAATTTATAATTTATTATATACACGATTTAATGCGAAACTTTGAAATGCCACATTTTTAAGTTTAAAATGTACAAATTATTATGCAAGTAATTTACAACCTTTCTGCAAATTTGCCACATTTTTAAGTTTAAAATATACAAATTATTATACAAGTAATTTACAACCTTTCTCCAAATTTGAAAAATAGAATAATTGGTTAAGGAGTCAATATAAATAACTTTAAATCCGCAAAATTTCGTAAATGTGTATTACATTAACTCTACCATCAATCATACTGCAAATCACACGCTCGCGTTTTCATTTTACATATCGCGCAATTCGAAAATCACGAATTTTTTTTTTTGAGGCTGTGAATTTCCAGGTGATCTCTGGGAAAAAGCTATCGATCGAAATTATTTTCAAATAGATTGAAATCTTTATCGTGTTTGCGAACATTGAATCGAAATCGGTGATTTTATTTTCCCTAAGTGTAGCTCAAACAAACACAGCGGCGTTTTACACCTCGAAACTTTCAACGTCTTTGTGTATTTTTGAATAGTTCTCAATTTTGAATATTTTCATGCCATTTTCTATCTCAAAAGTTTCAGAATGTTTTATCGTTCTTGAGAACTTTTCGCCAACTTTTCGTGTGTCAAAGAAATGGAGACTCGCTTTGAATATTAAAAATACACATTTAAAAACCACTCTGTTTCGGATATTTTATACATGTATGTTTTAAGCATTGCACTTTTCACATTTTTACATCCATAAATACTTAATCGAGTTGTTGAAAAACGAAACTGTTGAAAAAGATTTCCTGACTATTTCAAACAAAAATAAGGCAGATTCATAAAAATATATACGTACGTGTACATAGTGTATATAGTTGTCTGAACTCCACTACAAGGATGACAATATCGGTTTCCGATGACAGTCTGTCATTAACAGATCGCATATATCGACATAATGTTATCGCTCGGATAACACTGCCTTTGAGTGAAACGGATTACCCTATGTACACATGTACCTATAATTGATACTTATCGAGCAGTTAAATACCTTCAGTTTTTGGAAGAGCTTGAAAATTTATTGAAGACAGGACCAAATGGTGAAAACCAATTAACACGTTTTCACGTAAATGAATCACATGTTTTCTACATCTACTTTCATATGTTTATATTTTGATTGCAATTTCAAAACGTTGCAAATATTTTTTAATTTAATATAACCTCGCTTGAAAATTTTAGGGCTGTATTTATCTCACAGTTGGAAGAATTGAAACTTATAATTTATATCTAATATTATATTATATTATTATATTATTATTTTAAATTAATATTATTATTTTTATTATATTATTTTATTTATATTATTTTAATTACATTGTTTTTAATTTTATTTATATTATTTTAATTACATTATTTTTAATTTTATTTATATTATTTTAATTACAGTATTTTTAATTTTATTTATATTAATTTAATTACATTGTTTTTAATTTTATTTATATTATTTTAATTACATTATTTTTAATTTTATTTATATTTTTTTAATTACGTTATTTTTAATTTTATTCATATTATTTTAATTTATTTATTTATATTGTTTTAATTATATTAGTTTTAGCTTTATTTATATTATTTTAATTATATTATTTTTAATTTTATTTATATTATTTTAATTATTTAATATTATATTATATTTATATCTAATATTATATCTAGTAGAATTATTAAATTAGAAAGAAAACAGGGAAAATCTGTCAATTTTAATATATTAACAATCGTATTACGTGCAATTAAAAAATTTGATTATCTACCGACTATAAAAATCGTTCTAAGATATTCGAGCAAGATATACTAACGTTACCTCTTTTACCAACGTTATTTCCGGATATAAGTTTGGAAATAACACGAGATACGAATTCACTTCATCATCTACAATAAATATTGAAGCACAGGAAAGGAAAGAAACTAATTTCCTTACTCTTCTAAGCTTTCGACAGGTGTCAAAGAATTTTAGATCACTTAACGAAGCCTTTGCTACGTTACACAATCAATTTTTAAATCAAATCTTTAGAAGGTTCCTCATTAAGAATAAAAATTTACTTCAAAAGGTGAAATTTGACGCGGAGGCTAAATTTGAAGCTAACGACCCAGTTTCGAGGGTTAAAAATAAAAAGTGCTCGAAGATTTTCTAACGAGAGAGTGTACATATATGCAGTTACATTTGCAAATTTTTAAAAGTCTTTCAACTTTAGTATAACTTTCGATTGTGAACCTTGGTACAAGTTGTATCTACTAACTATCAAGAGTATTATCGCGATTGAGCGATAAAAATTCAACAAATTCTAACATTTCGTCTAACTTCAATGTTCATAGTTCAATAAAATGATGAGAAAAAAATCCAAATCAACTTTGGAAATTCATGAACCGATACTTGAACTCAGTTAATTTTGAATTAGGAATAAGTAACAAATAGGAAATTATTCTACTCATGGAAATAAGTGAAAAGTGTAACGTAGAATTTTTTCGCGGAACGTTTTTTTTTTTTTTTTTTTGAGAAAACTTAATTTAAAACTTTACAAAGTACACGTTTATCAAATCGACGTCTTTAACTCTAAGCATGTTCAAACTTTGTTTCCTCGAAAATGAGGTCTTAGACGAGGGAATTTTATTTTATATATTTCACGTATATATTTTCAAGTATATATGTACCTATAACAAATTCTCAAACTCGATTGTTTTACTCCTTATTTCTCACATATTTTTATTATAGACTCAATATACGTTGATACAAAAATATTACGTAAAATATAAAATCATACTAAACGATTGCGTTATAAAAATTAAATTTCGAAAGATCGACATTTCAGAAACCAACATTTATAATGAATAGTTCAAAGATTATTTTGCTTTTCTCTTTTTCTTTTCTTTTAATTCACGTTCATATGCGACAGCAGAGTGCCACCTGCATGACCAACTGATACGTCTCATAGTAAAACCGTGGTCGTATCTTGGTTTTCCGTTTCACTGAATTACGATTGATCTGTGACCCGTGCAATGATAGCGAAGCTGATAACCCAATATTTCGATCTTAACGTCGTTTGCTGATAGTTTTATCTCGTTGGAAACTGCACGCGCCACAATAGACGGTGTGGATTGAATTTTCAGTCAATAATGGTGCAAATTCCAGCAAATTGCATTATTAAAAGATGGAAAATAATAGTCAAGCTTGACAACGATAATATCTTATTGTTAATTCAACAATAATGAATACTTTAACAATGATAATAGAGATTGCAAAATAACAATTTGAAACAGTGAATTATTTCCAGTAATTTCGTACTTTCATTTGAAAAGTAACATTAAAAAAAGAAATGAGTTTATCTAGCATTGAGATAAAACAAACTATTTGCAGAAGAGACGAGCTATTCGAGTAATTATTTATAGAAACAAATATAAAAGAGTTATTTCGTTTGATAGACAAATAATGAAATAATTTGAAAATCTTCTATGAAAATATATCTACAAAAATGAAAGTTATATTTTATATATATATATATATATATAAAGAAAAGAATAATTTTTTTCGAAAAATAATATTTCGTATAAATTTACAAACATTTATAGAATGATAAAACCAAAAAATATGGCTACCAAAAAGTAGAGTAACAAAGAATGTAGAATAATAAAATGAAAAACAGCTGTAGTGTAATAAAAAGGTAGAAAAATAAAATAAAAAAGGTTGTAATACAGTAACAAAATAAAATAATAAAATAAAAGTAATGTAATATAATACAATAAATAATAACTATAATACAATAAATAATAATAAATGTACAATAATATAATAAATAGGTAATACGTAATATAATAATATGTATAAAATAAAAAAGGGTATAGTACAGTAACAAAATAAAATATGAAAATAAAAGTAGCTGTAATATAATAACTGTAATACAATAAATAATAATAAATGTATAATAATATAATAAATAGATAATATGCAATATAATAATATGTATAAAATAAAAAAGGTTATAATACAGTAATAAAATAAAATATGAAAATAAAAGTAGCTGTAATATAATAACTGTAATACAATAAATAATAATAAATATATAATAATATAATAAATAGGTAATATGCAATATAATAATATGTATAAAATAAAAAAGGTTATAGTACAGTAACAAAATAAAATAATAAAATAAAAGTAGCTGTAATACAATAAATAATAATAAATGTATAATAATATAATAAATAGATAATATATAATATAGTAATACGTATAAAATAGAAAAGGTTATAGCGCAGTAACAAAATAAAATAATAGAATAAAAGTAGCTGTAATATAATAAATGTAATATAACAAATAATAATAAATGTATAATAATATAATATAATAATATAATAAATAGGTAATTGCAATATAATAATATATAGTAATAATACAATAAATATACTGTAATATGATAAATAGGCAGAATATAAAAAAATTGTTTCTCATTGAATCATTATGTCTTTTAAAATTCAGCAAGTCTTTGAAAAGTCTCGACTGTCGATCGATCTATACGTATGTGCGTAAAAAATTTTTTTATCCATTCTAAAATTTTCCAAAAAATTGTAAAATTTGAAAGGATTGTCAAGGGAAATTTTATAAATTCCAATTGAAATGCTGCGGGGCATAAAACTTATGCACAGCAATGACTTTCCTGAATTTCTGAGTTAATTTAATGACTTTCTGACTTAAGTAACGCTAATTAACGCTAATTAATGACTTTCTGACTTAATTAACGCTAATTAACGGTAATTAATGACTTTCTGACTTAATTAACGCTAATTAACCAATGAACGTTGTTCACGCGTTTAAAAAAAAAAAAAAAGAAATATTAATATTCCGCGCGTTAAATGAATTTTCGAAGCATCGTACGCACGCGACACGTTCGATATAATTAACATCGTTATGCCGAAGCGGAGGATTGATTAAATTTTGTTGTGTAGAGAGTGCTATTGAAGTTTGTTAATATATACCCATAACCTGCAAATTCGTCCAATGATATTATCGTCCTGCAAATTAATTAGCTAAATGCACCCACTCGTTATAAATGTTGGGCATCGTTGTATCAAAATATAAACGAATTCAATTATACGAATATATGTTAATACACGCACATACGCATGTATATGTAATTGCACATAAATTAGAGGCCTCTAATATCCAACGTATAACTGCTCGTATATTAATATAATTTAATAGTTGTTGATGCTATATTTTCCAATTATTCGAATGTTTACACGTGTATGAGCACGTAACATGTTTTGTTTGAATTCGATCGACGACGATAGATAAAATTATTTGCAGAAATTTCCTCCCACACAGCGTTACATTAATCGATTATTGAAATAATTATTTATTTTTATATTTGAAAGAAATATCGTTTGCGATGTATACTGCAATTTATTTTTAATTTATTGATTAATATTCATGCTCGCTATTGTGCGTATTCTTTTCAAGATGAACTTGCAAGGATTATTTAATAATAATAAATGTTTCTTTCGTTGTTTCTTCCGCGCGATGAAACATTCAGCAGAATTTACACGGATACAAATAAATTATATATTAAATTTTATATATATATATAATTATACAAATAAATTCAAATAAATTATATATAATTAATATATATATTTAATATATATTATATATTAATATATATATATATATATTAAATATATTATTATATTATATTTAATATATAAAAAATTAAATTTAATATAATATAATAATATATAATTATTATATAATATATATATACCCAATAAATATTATACATATATTATATATAATTATATATTATAATTATAATTAATATGTAATATTTTATATATTAATTATATATTATATAATATAATAATATTTTGATATATTATTATATTATATTGAATATATAAAATTATATATTAAAAATACAAATAAAATATATATAGATATATAATTTATATTTATATTAATTATATATATATACATATATAATTTTATTTATATAGATATTTCCAAGGTCAGGATGCATCAATATGGTGCAATTGGTACAATTATAGTAATTGTTTAATAGATTCTATTAACAGTCTACAAGTTAAGTGTAGTAAGTGTATGACAGACTGGTATATCATGATTTCTGTTCAAATTTATTTACATATACTTCTCAATATGTAACAAATGTAACAAACATCATCTGCATGATTTTAATTAACAATCAAGTTTTTGTTTCTCTTTAAACATTTGAAACTTGCGCTTCTCGAACAATAATTTATCATAAATCCATCTCTGTAACCCAAACATATAAATATAAAGTTTTCAGTACAAATATTGGCAGTTTATAATTGAGAAATATCAATCACTGTATGTTAAAAGAAATAATGCAATCATTGCAAACCAGGAACATTCATACATACACAATTTTATACTTTTATAGGCATAAGTAATGAAAATTAGTTAACTCTTGTAAAATTAAATTACCTGATGACAGTCCAAGAAAAGGAAAAGAGGAGAATGATTGATAATTTAATCGAGATGCACGATTTCACTATAAGAAAAAAAGAAATCATATCTTTCATTCATCGTTCACAGTAGGAAACCTGATTTATTACACGTATTATATATTTACAAATGCGTCGCGTTATTTACTTTCCCATTTTTTATTTTAGTTTTAGATGTCGGTCGTCGAAGCAACAGCACAGTGGGAATGGCGAACACGTAAATATCATCCGCAAAAACATTTCGGGACGTGACAAGCATTTTATCCGAAAAAAGACATTGCCGAATTCGCGATAATATTCGCCCATCACACTCCTGTCTCAGTTTCATAAATTACCGTCTATCCACATTTATCTGTGTATACAGGGTGTCCGATTTTAATCTACAAACGGAAAACCAATCGTTTTGAATGGCAAATGTATAACTTCGAAGAAATGATCAATAAATTAAATTATTAATTCGATTTAATAATTTAGTTTTAAATAATATAATAAGTAATACAATAAATAATTATAATATAATGTAATATAATATAATATATAAACGATGATAATAAATTAATTATTATTATATTATAATTAATTAATTATTATTATTGTAATATAATAAATATTAATATTATTATAATATAATATACAATATTTATTATTATTATAATATAATATAATAATTATTAATTTTTCAGTAAATGAATACCTAGAAGTCATAAAAATTGATTCGTTATTTCCTTACAAAATTGTGTTAATTCATTTAGTTCAAAAAAAAAAAAAGAAAACAAAAATTGGTTTAGTAGGTATTTTGATTTTAATTTCGCGAAATTAAAGTCAAAATCTCTCTTTAATTATATAATAGTCTTTCGATGTACGTTGATCAGTAATTTCTTTTATGGAAAATATTGAGCAGTATCACTTTTATATGGTCTCTGCACGTTCATTCATAGAAAAATTAATTACAGATTGGAATTCCCTCGAAATCATTCACTTCCTATCTAAACCATTTCTTTTTTCTTTCTTTTAGTATAATATTAAAATATTAATATTAATATTAATATAATATAATATAATATTAATATAATATAATATAATATGATATAATATAATATAATATAATATAATATAATATTAATATAATATAATATAATATAATATTAATATTATAATATTAAAAATATTAAATTATAATAGCAATAGCCCAGAGTTAGCTAAACTTAAGTATAGGAATTTCCAAGCTCGTCATTTTTTAATGTACTACTCATTAGTGTAATTTCCTACAAAATTAAACCAATCTACTTATGAATTTGATTTCCCTCGAAAACGAAGTCTTAAATGAGAAAATGTTTTTTTTTTCCTCTTCCTGACTCATCTTTTTTCCAAAATCCAGAATCCCTGTATATAAAATAAAATAATATACAAAATATACAAGTATATCAAATAAGTTATAAAAATAAAAGTAGATAAGATAAAAGTAGTAAGTTATAGCAACGTTTAATATTCTTATTATTTGAATTATTTAATTATTTAAATTATTTAATTTAAATTTTATTATTATTATTCTATTTGAATTATTTAAATAATATCCTTATACAACATTAATATTCTCGATGATTATAAACTGTATTCTATAATATATTAATAATAATATGTGATGTATAATAATAATATATAATATAACAAATATATAATAACATAATAATATAATGTGATATAATATAATTGTATTTAAGTAATATATTAAGTAATGGTTATACTACGAATAATTCGCATTTATGAATTAAAATCTGACACCCTGTATATCTGCGTGCCCGTAAATACGCGCGTGTATTAAACATGTCGGAGGGAATAATTTTAAATAAAAATTGCCGATGACGACACTTACAGATTATCATTATTTTATACATCTATCCTACAGATTTATCCGGAAGATTTTTCCCACTTTAGACACTGCTAATTAATTCAAACGTCAAACGTCAGTTTCACTGAGATATCCGTACGTGAAATTTTTAGTCAATTCCAATATTCTCTTAGAATTGAAACGCATCTGCTGCTTTAATCGAGCACGATGTATAAATATACTTTTGATCGATACTTTCGTTGTGGAAGAGAAATAGTTGAACAAAGAGATTTTCAGAGTAGCGCGCGGCTTGGAAACTGAATGAAACGATCGGACGTGAAAGTAACGGATATCACGACTTTTCAGAAAACTTTCTGCACGATTTGGTTAAAAAATTTAACTCGCAGCAAGGAACGAAATAATGTTTCGTAAATTTTGAATTATTTAAATAATCGAGTAAGATACGATTAATTATTTAAAGCATCAATTCTTTTTGTTATATAGTTATATATTACATTATATTATATTGCAATAAAATAAATAATACAAATTTTATATATGTTTTATTGTATTACAGTATAAATTAGCATATATAGTTATATTGATTAGTACATATAAATTATGAAATGATTGGGAATTTTATATGACGTAGTAAGAATATTAAAAAGTAAATCAGTGTTTTATAAATGTTTTTACATCTTTTCTCTCAAACGAATTAAACTGCCTTAATTTTTATCAATTTTATAAATGTTTATCAATAATAATAAAAAAAAATAATTTTTATCAATAATGATAAAAAATAATAATTAATTAATGATCTGAAGATTTTATCGTACAAATTAATTGAATAACATTACTTATTAATAATGAAATAATTGATAGTAACGTTATAAATGGAAGATTGGCTTATAATAATCGTGATAATTTTTCTTCTGATTACAGCGAAACTAGATGGGGTGAAAACGTACATGAGAATGAGAAGAGTGCCAAAGCATTTACAGGTGAAGGTGATCAAATGGTTCGACTATCTTTGGTTAACGCAAAAATGCTCAGACGAGGAGAAAGCTGTCAGTTGTCTTCCCGGTAAGCTTCTCCAATATTTCTGTTTAAAAGATCTCTAATCAAAATTTTTCTAACAAACGAATAATCAAGAACTGTATTGTATTATGTTGCCATTTTATTATATACCATATTTTTAGTATATATTTTATTTTATTATATATATTATATATTTATTTATTTTTATTGTATTATGTGGTATATATATTATATATTTAGTTTTTTATTTATGTTGCCATTTTATTATATATCATACTTTTATTATATACTTTATTTTATTATATATTATATATGTTATATTATATGTTATATTTTATATTATTTTATTATATACTTTATACTTTTATACCAATAACATAAAATATTATTGGTATAAAAATATAAAATATTTATTATATACTTTATATTTTGTATCAATAAAATATATTTTTATGTATTATTTATTACTTGACCTTTGCTTGACGAATACTGGGTCCATTTAGATCAGTCTGCACAAAGTCAATCTCCAAAATTCGATAAGATAAGTAATGACATTTGTTCTAAACATTCTGTTATAATTTTCGTAAAATATATAAAATATATGCGTATTTGGTGTATGAATTACAATAAATGAAAGCTAATAAATATTAGATGTACGTATGTTTATATTCCATAAATGAATGAATTTGTCTTTCTTCGTAATTATTATTACGTAGTAATGAAAAATAAAAGTCCATTGATAGAGAAATGGAAATATTTCATCGAAAAGTTGAAATGACAGAAAATTATTTCTTATGAATTCGAATTGATACAGGACCCATCTTGCGAAAGTTAGTAAATATTATATTTTATATTTATATGTTTCATACATAAATATAAAATATATAAATATTTAATATAAATGTAATAAAATTTTATACTTATACTTTATATTTTAATATGTTGATACAATAAATTTAATAAATAAATAATGCCCCAGTAACAAATCAAAGAACAAGACATGAAAAAAAGAGATTCAAAAAAGGAAAGAAAATGTATATTATTCGCTAAAAAAAACATCATACGCGAATAAACAAATATAAAAGGGAAACATGAAATATAAAATGTACGAAGATGGTTTCGATTTGCATTCCAATTAATTGCAGTAATTTGTCCATAAAATGCACAAACAGGAAATATGAAATATACGGAAATATGGTTTCAATTTATTTCAATAATTACGATAACATCAAATACGCTGGAACATACATCATAAACGAATACACATAAAAGTGGAAAAAGGAAAACAAACCGGTTGTATAAAATGACTTAATTTATTAATTCTAATGATGTTAAATACTGGACGATTTCATATTGCAGGCAAGCAAAAAGAACAAGAAAAAAGAACGAGCTGATTTCAATTTATTTGCAACGTAAAACATTTATTAACACTCGACCAGCCCATTGACAAACGTTGCCCCGAAGTGCATCTATTTGCTCGTGTAATTTTTTCCAGAGCATTTAGCATCGCGCGCGATGTTTTTCCTCCTCGGTAATTCCTTCGCCCACCTCCTTCCTTATACCATCCCATCGTACATGTGAATCGCGTATCAAGCTTTATTCCACTGGATTTACCTTATTCGCAGCAATCTTATTTCGCCGAGCATTAATCTGACGCGCGTAGAGATCTTCCGTCGTACTAGTTTTTATTTAGCCGGAATGACGGACGTTGCAAAACACACGGGATAATTCGTGAAAATCTGCCGCTAAATCTGCGTCTCGCGAGCGTTTCTCAAGCGTTAAAATACACAGGAAGTAATAATTTGTTTGCTCGCGTTTGCATTTTAACAGCGGAAATGAAATAACGAACCGATTCGCGATGCTTGCGCTGCGGAGAGTTTTACAAACTCAAAACGTGGCAGCTCGTGCCTTTTATCGTTGATGTTACAGTTTTCTTACAGTTTTCATTTTTCGGTTATACGAATTTTTACACTTTTGTGTAAATTGATGTTCGAGGTGTAGTCAGATTGTTGCACGTAAAATGTCCGATCATAATAATTGTATGAAATCAGAGAATCGGCCAACTGGCGGCCCTTGCCGTCAGCGCTAGCCCCTCCACTGCATCTCTTCACTATAGTGGAGGGGATAGCGCTAGCGAGCAGAAGAGTGGGGGCAAGAGCCGCCAGTTAGCCGACTCTGGTGTAAAATCATCGATAACTAAAAATGGTAACTAAAAATATTGTTCAATAATACTCATTAGTGATTAATTTACTAATTTGTTTACTATTATTTACATTATTATATATTAATATAATATATTACTAATTTACTAATTTATTTACTAATTAAACCTAACTAAACGTAAAACAATAATTGATATTTGTTTATTGCGAAATATAATAAAATTCCGCAGTCTATTGATAAATTATCGAACTTGATTTTACCGAAAACGAAGGCCTCGCATGGAACAATTTTATTTCACGTGTTCTCGCCTTGTTTTTTTCACCAATTATCCCAATTACGGATCACCCTGTATACAAATATTATTCGTTTCACGTCAAGAATACTGCTATAAGTATAATGAAATTAAACAACAATTAAATAATAATTCGAAGAGAATAGCACGAATGTCACAATAATCGTTACGGAGGGAATTAAAGTTCGTTGGACAGTGTTATTAATGACTACCATAAGAGAAAGTCGACAACCACTATGACTCCCAACAACGTGGACAACAGATTCAAATTGATGATTTTGTTTACTGTGTGACGTTAAAATGTTTACACAGTCGTGTAACGACCTGGACGAAACGACCTGGAAAATCCAGAGTAGAAAAATTGTCTTTTCTTCGCGCGGCAATGTTCAACCACATTCTCTGCGTCAGTGGATCGTTGCATAAACTTCAGCCAGAAGAATGAGAATATCCATCTTTTTAGCATTTTCTTCTTTTGTTATATTATCTTCGTGTACATATACATATATGGCGAAGTGGATGGCTGAAAAACATTGTACCACGAATGACAAAACGAAGGGAGCAACGTTAATGAGCTAACGAAGTGCGATCTGATGTATTCGTGAACGTGGTCAAAGAAATGAAACGTAGATGGAGAACTGGGTTTTGCTTGTGTGGCGAGTATTGCAACGCGTTTTTACAACCTGTGGTACAGTTGGTACGGCATGATATAATTAGAATATAATATAGCCGTGTGATATCCAATTTAACGAAATGAAATTCACACGAGTAATCAAAGTGTGAAAAAATATTCCATCTTTTCAAAAAAAAAAACGAGATAAATCTTCCGACTTTGTTTAACAGATAGACAAAACAGGACAGATAAAAATATAAAATTTAATTTGACTTTCGGAGATCTTCCTCCCATTTCAAAAATATCTCTCATTAATCATTAAACTTTTCTCAAAAAAAAAAAAGAAAATTCAAGATCTTGTGACCAAATGAATAAATATCTTCCAAACCAGCTTACTCAAGAGACAAACTATCGTTTATATACACGACGTGTTATTCGTTTGAACCTAACCCTAAACGAAAGCTATTTTAAAGATTAAAACACATCGATTGGGACGTTGGGACGTTGCAGACAAACTGAAGGCCGAAATCGCGATAAACGTGCATCTGGACACGCTGCGGAGGGTGGAGATCTTCCAGAACACCGAGGCTGGCTTCCTTTGCGAGCTCGTGCTGAGACTGCGACCGGTTCTCTTCTCACCTGGCGACTACATTTGTCGCAAAGGTACGTGAAACTTCTTATTTCCCTCGATTTCTTGCTTCTCACCTCCCTCCTTCGTCCCTTTTTTTTCGCCCTCTTTTCCTTCCTTTCTTCCTCTTACACGACGCGACACGTTTCCTTCCTTCTCCACCCTTCTCCTTCCAGCCCAGCTCTGGACATGACGCTTTTGGAACGAACAGCTGGAACCGCGCCAAGAGATGCACCCCCCTAGCTGGCAAGGGTTTCGAAAGCGATTGCCTACCCTTTCCACTTTGGCCTCGTTGCCAATGGCATACCCAGAAGGCGCAGTTATGAGCGAAATACTTTATTTCCGAAAGATAGGCAACCATGGCGCGGATCGAGGAAAATTATTATTCGTGCCCGAACATGGGGTTTCCGAAGTCGCACACGTTTCGCCAAATTCTTCGACCATTCGAGAATTATCGTCTAACGTTGATGATCTCGACTGTTTTTTTTCGTACTTTACTTTGAATTGATATAGTAACAATTAGTAATTTATATGATAATAATTATTAATTTATAATTTATATAGTAACAATTAGTGATTTATAATTTATAATTTATAATTTATAATTTATAATTTATAATTTATAATTTATATAGTAACAATTATTAATTTATAATTTATATAGTAACAATTAGTAATTTATAATTTATATAGTAATAATTAGTATTTTATAATTTATGTAGTAACAATTAGTAATTTATAATTTATATAGTAACAATTAGTAATTTATAATTTATAACTTATATAGTAACAATTAGTAATTTATAATTTATAACTTATATAGTAACAATTAGTAATTTATAATTTATAACTTATATAGTAACAATTAGTAATTTATAATTTATAACTTATATAGTAACAATTAGTAATTTATAATTTATAACTTATATAGTAACAATTAGTAATTTATAATTTATAACTTATATAGTAACAATTAGTAATTTATAATTTATATAGTAACAATTAGTAATTTATAATTTATATAGTAATAATTAGTATTTTATAATTTATATAGTAATCATTAGTATTTTATAATTTATGTAGTAACAATTAGTAATTTATAATTTATATAGTAACAATTAGTAATTTATAATTTATAACTTATATAGTAACAATTACTAATTTATAATTTATATAGTAATAATTATTAATTTATAATTTATATAGTAACAATTAGTAATTTATAATTTATATAGTAATAATTAGTATTTTATATTATAGGTAGTAACAATTACTAATTTATAATTTATATAGTAATAATTATAAATTTATAATTTATATAGTAATAATCATTAATTTATAATTTATATAGTAATAATTAGTATTTTATATTTTAGGTAGTAACAATTACTAATTTACAATTTATATAGTAATAATTATTAATTTATAATTTATGTAGTAACAGTTAGTAATTTACAATTTATATAGTAATAATTAGTAATTTATAATTTATATAGTAATAATTAGTGTTTTATAATTTATATAGTAATCATTAGTAATTTATAATTCATGTAGTAACAATTAGTAATTTATAATTTATATAGTAACAATTAGTAATTTATAATTTATATAGTAACAATTAGTAGATTTAATTGAAACAAATGCGACAGGTTATTAGGTATTTTGCTGATTATGTTATTCTAATTATTAGAAGACGTCGATGGTTGCACGACTCACTATAGGATAACGTTCTAACAACGTTAGACGTAATTTCACGTTGTCTGCGTTACAAACTGATACAGCAGAGCCTCGTTGAAATGGGAATTATAATACGTAGGTATGTTTAGACGAGATCTATTATATTTTTACAGAGTGGGGATTTGCGTCGAAAAGGGGTATCTTTTTATAGTAAAGTGTGTGTTTTTATAGTGAGTGAAAGTTTTTTTTTTCATAACAATCACTAGTGTCTTGGTGTTTTGAGCAGTATTTCCTTCAAACTGTAGCAGAAAAGTGATCAGTTTGTGAAATTGGTCCATGAATGAAAAGTTAACAAAAAATGTTATAAGATGAACCATGAAGAACTTGAAGCGAGTGAAAGTCCTTTTCTGCCAGTCTTTATGGGACGGAATAAAAGATTTGTAGTGATATAGTGGTACTGCTCGTTAGAACAGCGAGGCTTCAACAATTATGGAATTTGGTATCAAAGATTTTTAAATTAAGCACTGAAGATTTTCAAAAGTTGTTCTATGTTTAGAATAACTTTTGATAGAGCTTGTGTAGGAGTTGGTACAGTGCACAGACACTGCTGTCCCTGAAGGTTTGATCAACAACAACTTTAACCAACAAGTTTCAACCCCAGGAACGATGTCTGTGCAGTTATCTTCACCAGAAGTTATTTCAACAATTTCATAATATAACGGGCTATTTTTTATTCTACGGACAACAGGACGACTATTTCAACAATTTTCTAATTGATTATAT
Organism: Frieseomelitta varia; assembly: GCF_011392965.1. Classification (NCBI taxonomy): domain Eukaryota; kingdom Metazoa; phylum Arthropoda; class Insecta; order Hymenoptera; family Apidae; genus Frieseomelitta; species Frieseomelitta varia. The sequence continues at coordinate 36,802 of NW_025110522.1, read as the reverse complement.
AATGAATTTCTGTTGGTCAATAATCTTTAAGCGTGCGTTTAAAAAACTTAAAGAAGTTTCAATACATCTTGTAGGAAAATTAATAATGGAGCAAATAATAATTAATATTGGAGCAAAGAAAAGAAGATTCATTAGAAAAAAGATGTGTAATAACTAAATATAAACGATATAAATATTTAGTTTATAATTTAATAAACGAATATATTTAGTAAATATATAAACAACTAAAAATTTTATAAACCAAAAATCTAAAGATCCTAAGCTTGACTACTGAAATTTCCAATTATCAATGATCCTTAAGCTTAAATTCTTTCCCAAACCAACTCCTAAGCATCCAGAAACTCTTGAAAAAAGAAAAGAATGAAAGGATTAACTATAGCTATTATATAAATAATTAAAATCAAAAATTCCAACATTTTATAAACCAAAAATCTAAAGATCCTAAGCTTGACGACTGAAATTTCCAGTTATCAATGATCCTTAAGCTTAAATTCTTTTCCAAGCCAACTCCTAAGCATCCAAAAACTCTTGAAAAAAGAAAAAGAATGAAAGGATTAACTATAGCTATTATATAAACAATTGAAATAAAAAATTCCAAACTTGATCATCGACTGAAATCTCCAATTGCCAATGTTTAAAAATCTTAAAAAAAAAAAAAAAAAAAAAGAAAAAATGAAAGAGGAAAGAGCCAGCGAGGAGAGCTGCAAGTGAATAAAATCGTCGCTTTAATTAAAGGCGACCGAGCGTGGAATAGTTTTTCGTTGGATTTCGTCAACGATCGGTCAGTATTTCTCCGATATAGTATTTGGGCGAACGAACGTGAGCAGCCAGGCAAATGATTTTCCCTCCCTCCCCGTGGGCGGAACGAAAAAGGGAAAGAGAAAAGGCAGGAAGTGGACAGAGACAGAAGTATCATCGTCTTCTTTCCGGTCTCTTCATCTCCTGTGTGGAAACGACTGTCGCATGACTGTTGGAACGCGACGGCGGCCGTTTCCTACCGTCTTACTGGATGCTTCTGTTTGATGGCCGGCCATACTTTCAGTGCATCACTGCCGCACAGTTGGCGTCCGCCAAGTTCAGTCTGACTTACGACTGCCTGTTACTACTTCGCCCCGGCAACGTTGTCTTTACCGCGGCTTCCTCTAAACAAATTGCTTTCACAACGATTCGCACGATTCTTAAGCAGGAGTTTTTACGAGTATGTGTATGTGTATATTGCTTTTATAACTAATATATATATATATATATATATATATATATATATATATATATTAGTTATAAATTTATAATATTATAATAAACTATTGCTCAATCTCTAATGAATTAAGAAAAGTATAGAAAATTTAAATTGGAAGTTATGAACGTCAGAAAATAGATAATAAGTACAATATAATGTTGTATTATATACAATATAATGTTGTATATTTATGTTATAAATTTTATATTATACATTATAATTTTATATTAATATTATATATATTATACTAGTTAGTTTATATTATATATTATATATTATAGTTTTATATTAATATATTTATATATTATAGTTATATATTAGTTTATATTATATATAATATTAATATAAAACTATAAAATATAATATATAAAATTAAACTAACATACTAACTAATATAATATATATTACAATTTTATATTAATATTATATATATTATACTAGTTAGTTTATATATTATAGTTTTATATTAATATAATATATATAATATTAATATAAAATTATAATATATAATATATAAAATTAAACTGACATACTAACTAATATAATATAAAATATAAAATTTATAACATAAATATACATTATATTGTATATAATAAAACATTATATTTCTGACGTTCATGACTTCCAATTTAAATTTTCTATACTTTTCTTAATTCATTAGAGATCGGGCGATAGTTTATCATAATATTATAAATACTTCTAGTTTCTTTAAACTTCATAAAATTATGAAAGATACAAGAAAGAACATCAAGTCAATCCTATCGTGGCACCTATTAAAAAATAGATTTTGAAAATGTTAATTGAAATATCGTTGCAAAAAGTAAATAAATAAGCTAAGAATAAGTGTCTTAAATATACATTTAAATACACTTCGTTCATTTGATATAGGTATATGCATCACAAATTTAAATCAAAATCAAGAGCATAAATTCTCCACGTTAATCCCCTCGCTTCTTTTAAATGATTCAACGATGTAACGTTTTGCAGCAAGCACTTAGTCAAGCGTAGGTTGAACATGCATAGAAAATCAAGTTTTGACGTCGCTTGATGTGGGTTTAATCCCTGCAACGGATAGAGTAGAAACAAGGATAGAAATAGGATGACGTGGCAGAGGATTGAAACAGAGGAAAATGTCTAATTGTTTGTGCTAACCGTCGACGCAAGTAGGATGTCTTACTTTGTACTAGATTGCTAATGGAACGTTAATAATTGAGATTATGGTAGATATTTGTTACATTTCTCTAGAGACTCTAGACGGATTAAAATTTTTAATTTTGGGTTTTATTTCGTGACTTTGTGTGTCTTTCACAACAACTTGTCCTTAATTGTGCTTTATTGATCCTTTAATTGTTCAGTCCTATTTAGAGCTGTGGATAGAATGGGATAATAATATCTTTTCGCGAAAAAAAACACAAAGTATATTTACCCAAAAATATAATAACTCAGTAAACACGAAATATTATTTTAGATGATGAATCAGTTTTCTTTTCTCACTCTTTTATTACTGTCATGCTCTTATCACTTTACCTCTCTGTTCTGACTCTCTGACTCTTCGATAACAACTGACTCTCTAGAACAGTCTTCCAAACATCATTCACACTAGATGGGACTATCACATTTATACCATAAACCTTATAACTACAGACAAAAGACTCTCACTCATCCAACGACACTCACACCCATACATATAAAACCAACACTCACAAGAGCTACTGTCTCACAATCAATAATAAAATGATTGATTTATTTCTTTCAAGTTTAAAGAGCATAACGTGAATGTGTAAGATGAATATGTTCTCTTCATCTGTTATATTTATCTCATTAAAATTTTATATTTCTGGTAATTTTAAGCATCTCAAGGATTAAAAATTGTATGTACCATAATTCCACAGGTGAAAATTCTTGATGAATATAATTTTATGAAATTCACGCAAACTCATATTTTTTGTGAAAATGATAAATGAGAAAATAAAAATGTTGCAACATGTGTTTTATATTATTTTCACATATTGTACAGATTTTTGTAGCTTTAAAAACTTAAATATAATCTAATTATGACTATTTCCTCGTTCTTCGTGGGTTAATTGTTTGCTTGATAATTTGAATCAACAAATCACGTTTCGTGCAAAATCAGAAAATACTAAACAATGGCTTACGAGTCAAAATTGACAACTCCACGAAATTTATGGAAAATAGTACGTTTATACGAATCTGTTTCAGGTGAGGTAGGCAAGGAGATGTACATAGTGAACAGAGGCAGACTGCAAGTGGTGGCCGATAACGGGAAGACAGTGCTCGCCACCCTTAAGGCCGGTTCATACTTCGGGGAGATCAGCATTCTCAATATGAGGACTGCAGGTAAAGAGTGCGGTAAATATTCCAAGCGGACCAGGGGCCCCGTGAGCTGTCCCCCCTCGTGTATTTCACGATCTCGTTTTCACGATTCACGATTCTTACTACTCTGTGTGTGAGGGCGACACCGTCGAGCCGGTATGAGCCGAACTAAAACCGAACTTTCTACTAAAAATCTCTCCCCTATTTTTTCATTCTTTGTACTTCTTTCTGTCACCGACGTCCCTCGTTGTCGATCTCCTCCTGCTATTTTACCATCGACGATCGCGCAACGAACATTGCGTTGAAACATATTTAACATTTGGCCGATATTTGTCGATTTTCTTATGCGAAAACTGCCATGGAACGTTTTCTCGTAAAAATCATAAATTATAAATAGAATAAATATTAAAATTATAAATAAAATGAATATTTTTAAATCAATGTTAAAATTGTAAATAAAATAAATATTAAAATTATAAATAAAATAAATATTTTAAAATAAATATTGAAATTGTAAATAAAATAAATATTAAAATTATAAATAAAATAAATATTAAAATTGTAAATAAAATAAATATTAAAATTATAAATAAAATAAATATTTTTCGGATATACCACGCATTTCGAGTTCACAAGAGTTAATAAATGTATTTGCGATGAGAAGTGCACATCATACAGAACATGTCTCTGGGATGACAGTTAATGCAATGGATTACTAATTAATTACTAACACGAAAATATCTTAATCTTCAAATATAGTATGTAAATGTCTGTAGTAATGCAAATAAGATTACTATAATTTTGGATATTTAATTTTACACTACTTTGGACAGAGATCAGTAAAAATTCAAAAGTTAAGCAACGTAGAACTCAAATTATTACGATTTTTAATGTCCAATAGAGGTGTTGAATTTTTCGAATAATCGTGCCTATGTTTCTCATGTGAAAATGATAGTACACTAACAAACCACAAATGATAACTCGTTGGTTTTCTAATCTTTTCGAACGATCGAATTATAAATCTTTCCCAAAATTACTAATTTCGTAGGATTATTATAAATTCCTTCTAAAGTTACTATTAATATATACTATTGTTTATAAAAATAATCATTTTCGTTATTATAAAAGGAAGTTAGTCATCCAAAAATAGTAGAAGTTGCGAATTCTTCCCATAAGCAATCACTATAAATAAAAAGTTCCAACATTTTTCGAGGCACATAAATATGATTTTCCGTTTTATACTATTATTTTATAATAGGTCGAAATATTACAAAATTATTTATTAAAATATTACAAATGTTACAAATTATTATCCAAGGTGAAACATACAATTTTTTTGAGTTTGTTTTAATTATTTAAAGTTAATTTCTGTTGGTAAAACAATGATTAAAATTTTCGAAAACTGCACACCAGATTTTGCAAATCAATAAGAATTTTTTAATAAGTGGAGTTTCCAAATTAATGAATAACTTTGTTAATAACATACAATATAATAAATATTGTAGCTATAATTATAATAATATTAATAATATATTCTAATTATATTAATAAATTATAATAATATTTTGATGTAAAAAGAAAATTAATAGTCACATATACTTCAAAAAGATTGGGATTATTTATTAATTATCTGCGAAAAAAAATTCGTAAATTTCCTATTTTTGGATCGTTTAGGGTTTCGTCGTTTTACAAAAAAAAATATATATATATATATATATGTAAAATATGAGATAGGTATATTTAGGATAATTTGCTTTTCTTTACTGCCCGATAATCGAACGTTCAAATAAGAGATGTTCGGATAAAAGGCATTCGGGAAATCTAGAGGTCTTACTATAATGGCTTCATACACATTTTTAAGGCTCTATATATCCCACGTAACTGGGGCAAACTATATTTTTAAAATAGCTAGAGCTATTTATTCGATCAGCTAAAAATATTAGGTCGTTGCACGTGAAATGACCGAACTATTAATAAAATGTTCAACATTCGATTAACAGCGGCAATCGAATTGTGATTTAATAAATTAAATGTATATTTACTATCGTAAAACAAAATCACAATCGTTGTGATTGCAATTCTCTAATTGATCATTGTTAATGACGAAAAAGGAAGTTATAATCATTGTTCTAGTAAAACAAAATTATAGTTATTATAATTTCAATTTTTCATTCATTGATAATTGATCGTTAAAATTCTTTTGTTGACAGTTGTTGTTAATATAAAATTCGTAGATGTGGATTTTTAATAATTCGAAGCTTTTCAATTTATCCTTGAGTATATCTCTCAATCTAAGTTGTTCACATCAGTGATATACGTTAAAATTGCTACATGAAATTCATATGTTTTATTCATCAGACAAAATTTAATATAACACGTACAAAATTAAAATTTTATTAAAAAATACATCTCATTGTGATATGCTTTTTACAGTATGTAAAAGCATATGTGTATGTTTTTTACAGTAAAATAACGAAGCATCAAGCTTGACATTTAATTAGCATGATTCAGTAACACTTTCAGTCATTAAACTCTGAATAATTTTTATATATATTTGAAATCTATTTTATCTATTCCTTTCTGTGCAATTGTATTTTTCTTTTTTATATAAAATCATTTAATTGCTTTTATTGCATTGATTACCATGAAAAAAATATCGAGTTACGAATTCATTAAAAACACATTCATGGAAAGAATGAAACAATATATGAGTTACATGTGAGCTGCAATAAAAAAACAAATTAAAAAAAGAAAAGAAAACGATAGAATTATATTTATACGAGAATCGGTGTGTGAAAATTTACAAAAATATTTTTAAAATCTGCTTCGAATAACATTTTCATCCATCTTGAATTGTTTTGATATAACTGAGAATTAACTCTTACAAAATGAAAAAATTCATTTATTAATTTTCTGCAAATTAATTAAATTTCCACAATTGGACGTATTTCACATTCTTAATATCTACCTGCTAATATTTTCGTCCGTAATTTTTAAGAATACAATTTTTAGTTAAACAAATCTCACAATGTACTTCTATTAATTTTTATTATTTTTTGTTAGTTTCTCTAATAATTTTTCTATTAATTGTATTCTTATTATTTATTAAATTATTAAATACTATTGTATACTTTTAAAATCATTTATATATCCTCGGACTCCTGTCGCAGTTAAAAATTTATTTGCAAGCAATTTTCGGTAAATTTCAGTGACCTTAGCATGATGTAGAATTTAAAACTGCCTTCTACAAAGCATATATTTGCGAATAGAACAAACAGATTTTTTTCTCCATGCAACAGTATCGATGCTATTGTATATTCGAATGAATTCGAATAACCGACACTCACTTTGTTATTCCGATTCGAATAGCACCCTTGTTTTCCCATCTGGATACTTTCCATTCCCTGTTGTTACACAGATTTACCAAACCTCGTGGAAATTACGAAAAATTCTCTCGCGCTGACCGATGGATTATAAATACAGTGTTTCTCATTACTAAGAGAGAAAAAGGAAACATAATTTGGTATTCTCGTGGTAAAAGTGGTATTTAATTGGGAATGGAAAGCGGTGCAAATTTTAATTAGAATTACAAGAATTGTAAGAGTTAGAATAGAATTTTAATTGTTTTATTTTTTAATTTTTTTATATTTTAAAACGATACGTCATGCGACTGTAAACAGTCGGATGTTTTATTCTAAATATTATAAAAACAGAAAATGGTACAAATTTTAATTTCTGGTGAAATAGAAATATAGAATACGATTTCGACTGTTTTATTTTAAATATTATTATTTTATTTTAAATACTATTATTTTATTTTATTTTAAATACTATTATTTTATTTTATTTTAAATACTATTATTTTATTTTATTTTAAATACTATTATTTTATTTTATTTTAAATACTATTATTTTATTTTATTTTAAATACTATTATTTTATTTTATTTTAAATACTATTATTTTATTTTATTTTAAATACTATTATTTTATTTTATTTTATTTTAAATACTATTATTTTATTTTATTTTATTTTAAATACTATTATTTTATTTTATTTTATTTTAAATACTATTATTTTATTTTATTTTATTTTAAATACTATTATTTTATTTTATTTTATTTTAAATACTATTATTTTATTTTATTTTATTTTAAATACTATTATTTTATTTTAAATACTATTATTTTATTTTATTTTAAATGTTATATTATTTTATTTTATTTTAAATATTATATTATTTTATTTTATTTTAAATGTTATATTATTTTATTTTATTTTAAATATTATATTATTTTATTTTATTTTAAATGTTATATTATTTTATTTTATTTTATTTCTAATAGACACAGATTAGTAAAAAGTAAAGAGTCTCATGTTTTATTATTACTATTCTTTAATATCTTTATGTACGTTATATTTGATAAAGTTAATATCCTCAAACGCATCCCACTCGTTAATTACGCTCGTAGTCAAACACTCATAATCAAATCATAACTTCAAATTCTCAAACCACGAATTATATATTCGCGACAGACAACGATTTTAAAGTGAAAGAAAAAAAAGAAAGGAAAATCAGAAAGGGGATACGCTACGCTGATACGAGACGTGTGTACATAATTTTAACAACATAGTTCTAAGCAACAAGAAGGAATAGTCGTGCAACGGAAGTACAACTCAAATATGTACATACATACATACATACATATCAAGAGCGACAAACAGGGAAATCGAAAAGGGATTTCACTCGAATTGAGAGATGCTCTCCTCTCATAAATATTCACGCAGGTGTCCGAATTAAAAAAAATCCTATTTATTCTCTCCTCCGTATCCCCCATAAAGTATACTACCCACTCTACACGCGCGCACGATTTCGATTGTCAAGAGAGTAATAGCTGCAATTGAATTAGAGAGAGGAAAAAAAAAAAATCGAACGGGACAAAGTCGTTGCGAGATCGTCGATGCGTATTGAACAAGGCCCGTGACACGTATTGCCCTTTAGCCTTTGGCCCCTCTTCTCTGTTTTCATCGATTATTGTCTTCCAGCCGATAAACCAACACAACCTACTGAAACGTAACGGATACACCGTACGAAAATAAACGATATTTTATAACACGTATGTGTAGCTTCTGTACACGGCCTCGATCATGATAAAAATACAAACGTTTCGAAAATACAAAACGATATAGAGAGAGAGAGGGAGGAAGGGAAGGAGAGAGAGAGGAAGGCCAAAAACGGAAGAAAATCAATAATCGTGGGTCGTGTCGGTCGATCGATCCAACCCGGACTAAAATATCACGTTTTTAATCACTCCTCCTGTTTTCTTTCTTTTTTTCTTCTTTTTTTTTCTTTTTTTTTTTTTTGGTCTCGCTTTCGTAGTAGTATTAGAATACTTAGTATATAGAATTTGACCCATTTGGGAACTGGACATGCTCTTTCAGCGTTCTTTGATCATCTTCCTTCTCGTTTCGTTTTGCCGATCGATTTTGCTTCAATGACATGCTGAGATATACATATGTACATACATAAGTTTACTCATACGTGATCTTTTATGTTGTGTTTTTCTCCACTACTACGGAGAGAAATATTTGCAAATTATTTGCGGGAGGAAAGTTTTTTTTATTCATCGTTTAAGCTTCGAATTGCAATCCTTTTATCTTTATGGGAGCATTGTAATAAATTAAGAATGCATTCGTCTTTAAACGTACGTATATATTTATTGAATATATTGTTTCGAATTTCTAATGAATTCCAATCTATTTTTTATTAATTATATTAATATATTAGTAAATATAATTATATTATTGTTAATTATATTAATATATTAATAAATACAATTATATTATTATTAATTATATCTGTACACTATTTTAATACGAGCTAAAACACTCAGCGATTAACGTGGTATAATTTTGAAATCATACACAGTAGAATTTATTAATTAAATTCTTGTATAGATTTGGCAACATTAAGAATTTAAAAGCAGTTTTTGATAACATTCTTCTCTCTATTTTTTATTGACAATATTTTTCTTTTATTAAATTTATCTTTCTCTGAATATGGTTAGTTTTTTTTTCTTTTTTTTTTTTGTTAAAGTAGGAAACTGTTTTTCTATCTGTTGTAATAACAGAGAACGTACATATCAATCGAGTTAAAAACAATCCAAAAATCAAGCTTGCATGAAATTATATTTTTAAATATTAATACTTTAGGCTTCCACGATGGATATCGAAGGACGAATTAATGGTTATTGAATTGGCAAAGTTGAGTGCAATGCTCACATAACGTGAAGCATTGTACCATGAGCTACCAACACAAATTTATCCCAAGAAGTCATTAACTTATGTTTGAAGCTTGAATTAACATCTTTCACCGAGTTTCTTTGAAATATCCATTTGCAATTATGTTTGTAAAATCACAGTGATTCTTGTTTAATCCGACAAATTGTATAACATTTTTTGAAAGTGAAATAGTACTTTTACTGCCATGAACTATATAACATTTAGCTTTATTAACTTGTATCATTTTTATTCGGTTTTTTAACACATTAAAATAATAATAATAATAATCGATAGTTATACTTGACAATGAACCATTTTATTTTCTCTTTTTTTTTATTAAATTTGCAAATTTTTATCGATATCAACGCATATAATAATCATCAACGTAACTGAAGTAACAAACAACGATGAATAAAACAAAAAAAGTATATTTCATTTGTAGAAATAATTCGGAAGTTTCTAAATTAAATACAGCAAATATTTCCTCCGCTTACGTTTTCATTTTTGGTAATACTTTCTTACTGTTATCCATGTCAATGCACCAATTTATATCTTACTATATTTTTCACGGCTCTCCGCTACCATTTTTTCTGAACGTAGTATTTTTTAATAATTATTGCTGCAATGATTCGTGCTCACTACACGGATTTTGACTAATCTGCATTCGAGATTGACATAATTTTACTACACGCCCGCATATTAATTATCGTAGTTAGCTTCCTATATATTGAACTACGTCAAAAGCAAATTTTTTTATATCAACACGTACCGAAAGGATTGTCAAGAGTAATCGTCGATATTATTATAGAAAGCATGAGATAGGTAATATCAGTATTTCGTAAATATTATTATGAATATTAATCGAATTCAAACGATCTACATAAGATTTTGTATCAACGTTGGAAAGAATGATCGAAAGTTACTTTCAATTGCATTTAACTTTAAAACAAATCTTGTATTTCACATTTGTTTTAAAATCACATTGGAAACAATGATTGAGAATAATTTTGAAACATGTTTCAACTGAATAGTAACATTGGAAAAAATAACGAAGAGTAACTTTAAAATACATTTGGTTTTAAAATTAAAATCTTGTACTTTGCATTTGTTTTAAAATTACATTGGAAACAGCAAAGTCAAGAGCAATTTTTATGCACAATGTCCTCTGCGAATATTAATCAAATTAAATGATCTACATGGAAAATAAATTTTATATCAACATTTTTCCCCGGGGAGAATGATTGGATATATTATTGCTAAATATTATTATGAATATTATTCAGATTAATTATTAAATAATCTCGTAGCAATTGTGAATAACAAAATAATATTGTGCAAAAGACCCAAGTGTTTTACATTCAATACATAGAATGCAATCAAAAGTAATGCATAAACGAGAAAAATTAGTTATGCAGTAATAGATATATGTAAGTATTTCATGCTACATTTTATTACCAAACATATTCGTGTTTAACGACAATTAAATTTTCTTTTCCAAACAAAAATTTCTTCCAGTTATTTGTATAATATAATGAAAATAATTTTCACAGTAATTATTATTTTTATATCACAGTATCAACACCACACTATTAACTATGGAAAGTTATTTATTGCAACGATATATATATATATCCTATCGTTGCAATAAATAACTTTCGAATTCTCGTTTTATATTACAACAAACACATGTCGAAAATGAGATTAATCGAGTATTACCTGAATTTTGAAATCAAATCAAAATCTATTGATTTGTAAAACATCATAGTGCATTTCAATCATCGATTAAATATTATTAATGTTTATAATACATTTCAGGCACTAACTGAATGTCACTTGAATTGCCAATTTTTTTTTTTTTCTTTTTTTTTGCAATCTTCGCGTTTCATTTATATAAATAACAGTTGCTGTTCGCGTAGCGAACATTTTTCCCCCCGAAACAAATCAAACTTTCCAATCTGTAATATCGCATACACCGTGTACACAAACAAAAGTATATTTACACTTCGCCAATAGGACATCTGTCAATTAATTTTGAAATGAACGGGCATACATATTCCTCCATATTTACTAACGTACAATACAAATTCCTCGCATGGTTCCCGTTATTTACACACCCGCGTGTAAATTAAAATTTACCCTTTATCTTTGACAAATGAATCACAACAAATGATCCCCGTTTACCATTTCATCAGTTGAAATCGCACCAGTGATATGTAAAAATTATTTCTGAAAAAACAGAAATGATATTGCCGAAGCAGAAGCTTTAGCTTAGAGAAACGACATTGCTATAATTAATGCTAAAAATATTTCTCTTCTCAGAGAACAGCATGTCACAAACATAAACCGAGCTACAAAGATCCTCCGTGTATTTAATTCGTTGCTCTTTCCATCTTATTTTTCTGTGTGTCAATTGTGTCATGGAAATGAAAAGATCTCGTTGACAACACATATAGACATAAAATCTGTCTCATAGTAAATGTTCAAGTATTTTCGTGACTATGTTACAATATATCTATTTACCCGCACATAGCCACATATCAACGAGAAAAAAATTTAATCCTACTTTAAGGGGCTATTCTGGTAATCCGGCTTAAAAAGATCAATTTTTTTCTTTTACATTTGCTCAAAGTATATGCTTTCGAAAATGTCTAAAGAATGTAAAAGGATTTGTTTGAATTCGTAAAATTAGCAGAGTTATATAGATGTTTAAAGGAAACGGTGTACTGCTTGCAACGTAAGTATAAATATTTTTTTACAGAGGATAACAAAAATTTCAAATGTGTTTTTCTCGAAAAAATATTTTATTTTATAATGTTATTATTTATATTATTATTTATATTATTTATATTATTATTTATATTATTATTATTTTATAATATTTTACTTTTTGTACTGTCCGATTAATTGCAAGTATGAAATATTTTTGTACAACAAAAATTTCAAATGTGTTTTTCTCAAATCCATATTTTTTAAACCGACGGGATATCTCACGTTTTAGTTGACCGATTGACTTAAAATTTGGAGGATGTATATTTATCGCGTGAACCACGGATTTCAAAATCTGATGTTTCTTTCTATTTTTTTTTTTTTTTTTAACCATCCAAAAGACGAAAAGCACGAGAAAAATCGATATTTTAACTTCAAAATGCTGCCATTTTTTTAATTTTCGAAATTTCACTGTTTCCGTGGTTCACGCGATAGCCATATTTATACTAATTAAGATTTGGTTTCTTAGTTTCAAATAACCAGGTGAACCGGAATCACGTCAGCCGTTTCCAAAAACATGCTTTACCTAAGACCATATAATTTCCACAACTTTCATTAATTTCGTCAAAAAAAAAAAAAAAAAATTGCAAATACTCCATAAGTACGAATAAAACTGCATACCAAAATCTATCATGGTTTCCTCAAAAAAAAAAAAAAAAAAAAATTTCAAAAAAAGTCGATTTTTTCAAGATTTCGGATTACCCAGAATACCACCACCTTAAGCACGCACATACACACACACACACGCGCGCGCGCACACACACGAATAGAACGCCACGTAGTTTGTCGATTTTCAATAAGATTTTGTCAAGCATGATTTTTACGACTTATAAGGCCAAGGTTATGCTTTAATATGGCATTATTGAAGTTGTGTCGTTAGGCGACGTGTGAGGCGGTTATCACACGATCGACGTACGATGAAAGGAACGATCGGGACGATCGATCGTTCCCGGCCGGATGCGAAAGAAAGCTTGACGCATCCCGATAACCAATAAATAGCTACATTGACGCAGGTAACCGACGAACAGCCAGCGTGCGATCGGTGGGCTACTCGGACCTGTTCGTCCTCAGCAAGAAGGACATGTGGGACGTTCTCAAGGAATATCCTGCGGCCAGGATCAGGCTGGAAGCGATCGCGGTGAAGAGGCTGGAGAAATACAAGAGGGCCCCTCTCGAGAAAGGTAAGAATTCACAGACGTTGTTTGATCATTGCAATTCCACGATCGGCGTCGCGTTCTATTTGGAGGCACGCGAGATCCGGAAAATTTTACAAAAGAGTCGGGACTTTCCTGTGCGCCGTGAGTCTCGAGAGAGATTCGGCAATTTTTTTTTTTTGAAAATCCCGGAGATCCGTTCGATGTGCTTCGAAGCATGTCCTGAGGATTTTCAAAATTGCCGAAATTCCTCGACATACTCAGACTCGTCTTAACTTAAATTGAGGACAATTTCAGGATCTCGCACATCTCTGGTTTCATCAGCTTTCTACAAGCGGAATTATTCTGTTTGTTTGCTTGTTCATTTGTACACAATAGCACACTGGGTGTTTTATTTTTATCCCGCTAAATGGTGTCAGCAAACTCTTGAAAATAAGAAGAAACATGTTGTATAAATATAGTTTAAAAGTTAATATTAAAACTATATATTTATTGAATTATATAACATTAATTATAGACATAGTATTTCCCTTGGCAGAAAATTATCGATCAAACACGAGCACTTAAACGTGTTTAAAAACATAAAAATCTTTCGAATGTAAAGCATATTGTGTATTTGTTTCATCTCTCATACGAAAGATTTCATTGTCTTTGAATCACATTCGAATACTTGCGTTTGACTTGAAAATGTTTTATCAGAGATAGCATTACGACTATATTGTAACTATAGTTTACAATATGATCGTTAATAGTAGCATTTCCAAGGCAGAGTTAAGTGAAAAATTATTATTTATAATTTTGACGTTTTTCTTACATTTAATCTTCTTACGTTTATTTCTTCCTTTTATATTTCGTTTAATTTGTAATTTTTTTATGTTTATTTTCTTCATATGTTTAATCATAGAACATGCTCATACCATTTGGCTGAATATAAATGAAAAACACCCTGTATAGCACATAATATATAAGAATACGTGAAATGTATTCCAAAATTCAAAGTACCATGTCAAGATGAATGAAATGAATATATGCTGTTATATTTAGTTATTCTAAATAATTCAAGATGATATAAACAAACATAACGCTTGACTTTAAAAATTATCAATTACAAGAAGATAAAATTTATTGTTACCAGATTCTGTTTGTTTATGAGCAAACTACAGATATTTATTCATTGGAAACTTAAGGATACAGTAATGTATACACAATATCATGTATTTCAAAATACATGATATATCAGAATGAAATGAACATGTACTGATATCGTTTTGGAAAGATATAAAGAAATATAGAATGTAGAGATTACCTGTCTTTAAAAATCATTGATTACAAGAAGATGAAACTTGTTGTTATCAAATCTACCTAGTTAATCAAGAAAGTTTAAGAGGGATATTATTTGAAATTTAATAAACTAATAGAACTATCTAATAGAATTCAGGAATTACAAAACAATATAAAGTAAAAGATTTAAACACTAGAAAGTCCTTAACTTTTTTTATAATAAATGATAGTTTAATAAAATGAATGCTCATTTCATTTTGATATGGTACAGTGCATAATATATACAAATATAAAATAGGTACTTCTATCTACTACTTTAATTATTTTTACAAAAACGTGAATGTGCAGTCTACTTTTTACCTTGACCTGAAGTTTATTAATTGACAAATGACACTGAAAGATTGTTTGGTTCCGATATAATTAAAAAATAATACAATAAAATGACCAAATAAAATGAAATAATAAAACATATAAATGACAGAATAGTTATAGCTACAATCAATCAAAATTTAAATCGGGAAAAGAAGGATTTTGGTCATTTCACGAATCTTAATTAAAATCTGCTAATTAAAATTAAATCGATTTTAATGTATTGACTGTACTTCTTACATTTGTTTCGAAAGAACACAAAGATAAGTCTAAAATTGACCATCAGTGTTACGCGTTTTTTTTTAAAACAAACATAAGAAACATCGATAATACTAAAATCAGAAATAGTCCAATTTTAATCAACGAGTTAATGATCGTCCAAACCATTTTACTTGCTATTTCAAATATTTGATATTTGTAGACTTCTGTAGACTAAGAGTACACATGTATCGACTTGTCTGCACTATAAGATGGATGGTATTTAAGAATAATAAGGTATTTAAGAATAATTTACAGATTGACGAAGTGTTGTAAAAATACTCTGATATGAAAATTTTAAGCAACAATAACATTCCAATATCGTGAAACTTTTAGCTACAGCAATATCTTTTAATATTACGAATATCATTACATTCATACCATAAATATACATTTATATATTTTGAAATAATCACAACGCTAAATATGAATTATAATTCATGAATTATAATTCAATTTCTAGTATTGTGAAGTAAACAAATTGATCCTCAAAATTAGACAGAAGGGTAATTTTAAAATTGTTTGGGGAAGAATGAAAAATTCCCTCGTGCCTTCACCATCTAATCATCACAGAGTAACAACGAAACGTACTTTATCTTTATTTTCATTAATCCCGCGCTAAATCCTTGAAAATTGTATTCAAGTTGCGATTGCTCATCCACAAAAGTGGACTGGGTAGCAGCATTTCAAATCTGAATATACGCTCTCCATTTCGCGTTTAACATAACAGTAGTACATGTACAACTGACTAATTCAAAGTTTTGAATTTGATACGTATTCTGCGTTAACAACAATCCTAACAGAATCTGTCTGGTCGTTTAGCAGCAATTACGTAGTTTAGAACGGAAGTTGGCATGGAGACATAATTTACTTATTAATTCATCATCGTAGCACAAGGTACTTCTGCAAGGGAAGGCAGAAAATTGAAGCTCCTGCAAGCGGAATGGGGAATGA
The DNA here is from genome assembly GCF_011392965.1 of Frieseomelitta varia. NCBI lineage: Eukaryota > Metazoa > Arthropoda > Insecta > Hymenoptera > Apidae > Frieseomelitta > Frieseomelitta varia. Next base: position 20,167 of record NW_025110522.1, on the reverse strand, counting down.
ATATTGCTAGCTGTTAGTTCATTAATTATTAACACTAGAACTACCAAATTGGTCAGAATGACTAATTTATAATCTTTTATAGACATTTTATATATTTTTAAATACTCTAGAGTGATTTTTTATAAAATATATTAACAGAAGTTTGTGTTCTTCATTAATTATAAAGTGGTCAGCATGACCAATGAAATTTTATATATATTTATGACATGTACATTTCAGGATACTCTAGAGTGATTATTAATAAAATATATTAATAGAAGTTTGTGTTATTCATTAATTATATTCATTAATTATAAAGTGGTCAGAATGACCAATGAAATTTTATATATATTTATGACATGTAGATTTCTAGATACTCAAGAGATATTTTTAATGAAGTATATTAATAGAAGTTTGTGTTATTCATTAATTATAAAGTGATCAGAATGACCAGTGAAATTTTATATATTTATGACATGAATATTTCTAGATACTCTAGAGAGATTTTTAATAAAATACATTAATGGAAGTTTGTGTCCTTCATTAATTATAAAGTGGTCAGAATGACCAATGAAATTTTATGTATATTTTTAGATACTCTAAAATATATTAATAGATGTTTGTGTTCTTTCATTCATCTTTGCTTTACTTTCTTTGCTACAAATATCATACTTTAAATGTCGGTAACTCTAGTGTTAATTTCTTTATTGTTTCATCCGTGTAGGTCGAAAAGCACAAACTTTTTGTATATAACTACAACTGACTATACGGTTGTAAAATCGCGTGAAATTCTAATTCGAACAATAATTAATTACCAGCAACACTAGCAATGATTTACATTGAATCATATAACACGTATCAGCAAAAAAGAAGAATTAGTTTATTAATGCCCATCAAATATAATTTGCGTAGTGAAACTTTAATTATATATAATATCTTCAAAATATTGTATATTTCATAAAAAAAAAAATTTATTATCAGAAAAATTAGATTATCATTGCATAAATTATTAATATATATTATATAATAATTTATATAATATAATAGATATATAAATTATTATATTATTTATATATTTCATTTATTATTAATTTAAGATATTATTATTTAACATACTAAACTTATGGCAATCGTATTATTTTATATTGTTATATATTTTGCATACTTCTCGAGCACTCCTATTAGCATATTCTATATGCATAAAAGTATATTTCTTGCCTGTTTAATGTGTATAATTTTAAAAATATTAAAATATCGTTTATTTTAATAATTATACCTTCAGCTTCCATAAAATTTCGCAAATGTATCGACTATATTAAAATATTTGCGTTTTTGCATTTAATATTACATTATATAGAATATTATATTAAAATTCTCTTGTTTAATCATAAATAAAGTTTTACTACCATGATTTTTAATTATCACTATCACATTACTTAATATGTGTTTATAAACGCGATATATGAAAATGCATGTCTTGATTCAATGAACAAATTATTTAAAAAAAAAATATCACCATTCGCGGATAGAATAAATATTTAAGATCACTATGCTTGCCAAAAATTCAGCTTGTCTATAATATACAACCGGTCACTATTATTCTATAACGTGATTGTATCTAACAAAAATAAAATAAATAAAAGTGCAAACGACACACGATTTTGTGCAGAGAACATTGTTATTGAAACTACAGTCGAAAGAAAGTAATTGCAATAGCAGGTATCAAAGGGAAACTTTATATCATACATCATAAAGGAGAAAGATGTGAAAAGTCTTTAACGAAACGTGGAACACTACAATTCTTATATTATTACTGGATTATTGTAATTCTTGAAGACATAACGCGGATGAAAAAAATTTAATTTGAAAAATTTAAATTCACCTCAAAAATTTGAATTTAATTCCTCTCAAACTTGGAGCTTTATTCCCATAGTTCTAAAGTTTAGACCCAAGTTTCAAACATCTAACCATGTGTTTCACGTTACATCCACCTTCTGACAAAATATATACAGTGTAATATTTGCAAATTGATGTTTACCGAAATTTGCTCTAATAAAACAAGAATGTAAGAGAAATTTATCACAATCCTCAAAAACTGCTAAATATTTTAGACCCTTATTCAAGGTTTCCAAATCTAGAAATTGAAAGTCTAATGATTTTTCACGTCAGATGATATATACAAGTATAATTTTATAGAATGAAATATAATAATTTAGTTTTATCATTATTTCATATTTTATAGTTTTGTATAAACACTTGTATTTATATTAATTTAAACTTCAATCGCTTGATTATTATATTATTTCAGTGTTTATTTGAATGGAGAAATACAAGTGTAAAACATTCAAAATTTTTCACAGTATTCATTCTTTATATAAAGAATAAGATTAATCATTCTTGATTTTTTAAATACTTTCCTAAAAGAAGCGTTGACTTTCGGAAATGAATATTTTTAAAAAATAAACATCAAAGACTGTGAATATACCCGTTTAAATTCCAATTGGTGAACAAACAGCGACTTCAATTTCATGTACAAATTTACTTATTAAAATTTTGGCAAATATTGATTCAACTCTCACGCGTAGCTGTCACATGTGTGTAATTGAACTTAGTGAGAACTATTGTGAACTACGTAGCAAAATACTCATTCCATTGTGTCTCTGAAATTAACACAGAATACGAATAGATAAAATAATGGAAGAAGCCACATATTTTAGTTTTATTTATGTATGTTCTTCCATCTCTTTAATTCCTCAAACCAAGTCTGTATTGAGAAAATTATTACTTTTCTTGAAATTACGAATTCTTTCATTTTAAAGTGATAGAATATAAATACTATCACAATTATTGTTATAATCAATATAACACATATTTTTATCGATATATTTTAAAAAATTGAATAGGTAGGCTGTAGGCAGATATGTAATATATAATACCTATTATTAGCATGTGTAGTATTTTTAATCAATATATTTATGAATATAATTAATAATACACAGAAGAATACAATTAATTTGCCAAGAATTTCATTGTGAGTGTTTTTAATTGAATTTTAAATTTCTATATGAATAAGTATTTCCATACATTTCTATACTAACAAAATATGTCTAGCTATAAATATTCAAGGAAATGTTTAAAAGAAATCAAACTACCGTAGCTAAGCATATTTCAGAAATGTGATAATACTGTGCAAAGAAGGAATTATGTTTGATCTTACGTCGAAAGATAAGTATACCTGCGATTCGTAGAAATACTAAAAATGATCAAACGACAATGCTACGACAAAGCAAAATCATTTCATTTTCTAATTTAAACATAAAAACATTGTTACTTGAAATATTTACCGTGAATCACTATAGGATGGATCATTTTTATAAAATTATATAAATTAAATAAAATGATCCATTCAATTTATTTAAAATGAAGAAACGATGTAATATATTCGACATAAAGGATACGGTGTCTTTTTCATTCTCTTTTAATTTTATCTCAATATCCTCGATAAACGTTATTTACAATTTAATTGTGCGTTATAAATCATACATCAAATATTAAAGAATAAATATCAATTGTGTATGAAATACTATCGACGAATCAATGGAACGCATATGAGCCGTATACGCCTATAAATACCTGTGTTTGCGTCACGGTAGATTAAACATTTTCAAATCTCCATCTGATCGACCATTAATTACAACGTTCATGTTTTAATCTTTATCCTTTCGATATCATCTCCGCAAGCCATCAATAATTAATTTACATCAACAAGAATTTAAAATAAACGTGCAGGGAATTAACTTAAATATCTTAAGTATTTTTGATAACACAAAGTATTATGTATAATATAATGTGTATATAAATATTATATTTTGTACTACACCCTGTATAATATTTACATAATAGGCTAATCATAAGAGATATTCAATATCCTGTTTTTGTTTGTAAATGATTTTAATGAAATCGTCACAAATTTGTTTATATTATATAATATGTTACATACAACCATACGAAAAGAATTTCAAATCTTTTTAATTAATATCTTTTGATAAAATAAGTCTATCAATTCATTCTCGTGTAAATCGTGTAATTACGGTCTTTACACCGTAAAATTTTTTTTATTCACGAAAGGAAGATGTTGCTGGATGCAATGAAAATTTAGCTTCCTTTTGTGTCATATAGTATGATTTATTTGTGGGTGTATAAATTCACAATATTTTCAGAGAGAAAGTATGATTATAAATTGTATTTTAGTATTTAAAAAAAAAAATATTTTCCGTTTTATACGTGTTTACTCTTACTAACTGCAATACGGTTTTGCAAACATCAAAAAAAATTGATTGATAGCTGGGTGATTGCATTCATGAAATATGTACTGCACAGTTTCGGCTATTGTTGATTAATCTGCGTGGATATTTTTTCATTGTGATCTATAAAAAAACGGCACTCCGAAAGAATGAAATGTAAAAAGCTTTATTTATCACGTCGTGTTATATCATCGCACACTGGACAGTCACATTGCGTTAAAATTACATTTATTGATGTATCACTGGCTCAACGACACATCGAAATGCAATTTTAAAACATGAAAATTTCGAAAGATAAATTAAATATTTAAAAAACATAAATTTATGTTATACCCGTAATGCTTGTAAAATAATTAAAAGACACGCATTATGATATTCACTATTGAATACTGGAATTTCGAAGGATATTAATATGGAATATTGGAGTTTTTAAAATAAAACGTTTATCAAGCATAAATTGAATTTAGAACCAATGGAAAAAGCAGAGAATAATGACGAAAAGTCATAAGTATAACAGAACAATCACCTTACGTTGTTAAATTACTAATTGTAAAAGTTTAATCAATGCAACACCTAAATAACTATATAATAGTAATAGGACTACAGTATTTAGCATGAAGCACATCAAGAGAAGTAGTACATCAGTGAAAAGCCTCACAAAAAGAAAAAGAAATAAGAGTCCAAGATGTTGGAATCCTTCTGTTTAAAACTTATGGTATTATACTATGTACTATATATGATGTAACATATATTATGATATTATTACATAACTATCATAAATAATAGCAAAGAGATGGGAATCCAAGATGTTGGAACCTTTCTATTTAAAAATTATGGTCCCAAACTAATTTTATCAGTTTATTATAGACACAAGGACATTAATAATTAACAATATTATTACACAAATGTGTATTAAAATTCTCACTGCCTCTCGCTGATACTCTTAAGCCAATTTAAAATACCATTTTATATCTGAATTGTTAAAAAAAATCATGCTTCAATGTAGGTACACTTGCAATTAAAACTTAACTCAGTGAATTAAAATGTAGATAAACTTACAATTACGAACATTTTTTTTAAGTTTATTTTTTATACCCATTTATACTAGCTCTCCAGTAATAAATAAATTCGTGAAAATAAGTCCTTCGCGAATCGTTGTCAACTAGATAAGTGAAACCGCGAATCCGTCCTACTGCAGTCTTAATTAGCACGTCCTTAATTAGCAAGGATGTAACTTATAAAGCTATATAATCATGCCTGCAACGAACCCAAATGTAACTGAAACTTACAGTTTTCAACTTCTAAGCTAATACGATCCCCCATATTAAATACTGATAACCAAACTTCCCATCTACGTTTCTCTAAAATCTACTAGTACTAAAATCATTGAAGTCTCGCATAAACTTGCATTTACTCTTGCTATATCTCTTAACACATATTTTCAAAATATTCTCCTTTGGAAACAAATTTCTTTAATTTACGATAATGGGATTTATGCAAACGAGATGTTCTTTAAAAATATGTGAATTCTTCTAACGATAAATTCTCCATTGATGCACCACACATGCGGATGAGCTTTGTCTTAATTATTAAACTTCTGCTGACAATAATAATAAAACAAAACTGTTTTCTCATTTTTAAATCATAAAATTGTAATTTAAATTATGCGATAAAAACCATAGAGGATTATTATGATTCACTACTAGTAATTTTCATATTTATAACAAAAACATGGCAAATGGTGTCGTAGCCATTTATTAACCACAAAAACATTAACTACATTTTCATTAAATGCCACAAAGCTGTTGCTGATAATAAGCATAAATTAACAGAGTTGAAGAATTATGTTAGGCTATGTTTGATAAAAAGTATATTAATATTAAGATGATCTTTGATAGTTTTAAATGTAAACTTAAAGTTCCTAAAACTATGCTTGTTTATATACTGTCTTTCTGATAATGAGGAATAATCTGGCCAGTGAAAGCAAGAATTTTAAATTAGGAATAGTATGAACTAAACCAAATTAGTTCTCTGATATTTCAGACAGTGAAATTCTTAATGGAGATCCTTATAATAACAATACATTATAAAAACTATAAAATTTAGCTACATATATATTAAATGCCTTATTTGTGAATCATAGATGCATAAGATGACGAAATCTATTTTATTGATTCACTTTTAATCCCTATCTATACGTTATTAAAGAACTATTTTTCATCATTTTTGTCAGAGAAATATTAACCATATTATGTTAATAGATAGCTATACTCATAATCATCTTCATTCATGACTCATTTTTATACTGTGAATCATAAACCATATCTCTTTTATTATCACTTTTCACCTAATATCTTTACCTACCCTTATATTTTAAGTAAAAATGTGAATCATAAACTATATCTTTTTTATTATCACTTTTCACCTAATACCTTTACCTATCCTTATATTTTAAATAAAAATGTACAGTACTGTAAATAACGAATCATATTTTAAAAAGAAATCTAAAACTACTTCATCACAAACAAGGATTCCTCTGACAAACAAATAGACAACGGACGGGGATATCAAAGGCGTTCTCAAAAGAATCTTGATACACTACGTGTCACCGGCAGGCGTGTCCAAGCCGGCGGAGTTTCAATTAATTAGTCTGAAAGTTGAACGCAAAACAAGCACACAGCTCATCTTCCTATTCATCCTGAGATTGTTCTTTCGTTGGAAGTAAGTTCGTGCTGTGTTTACGAACTTTCAAATTGGCGAATCGCAATCGTGTGTACATATTGCATACGTATATATGTACATATGTGCTTCGAGAAGCGGCAAAGTACAGACACGCATGCATTCATGCATGCATGTATATATGTGTATGCGTATCAAGACGCGTGCGCGCACTTAACAACTGCAGTGGCTGCACAATGAGAAAGGCGGTGGCTTAATTAAAGAAGCTCGCCGTGGTGAAAATGAGAGGCGGTTAGACGGCGTTGGCCGAAGCGCAACCAGATCCGCGAGGCCTGTTCTTGAACAAAGAGCTGGAGCGCGGAACAAAGCGGGCAAGCTTGAGACGAATTTCGAGAGGAAAGAGAAAAAAGATAAGAGAAAGGAAATCGCGCTCCTCGACTGAGAGTCAGCACAGAGAGTAACGAGGAAACTGTTCGCGTATTCGCTTTGTAGCATTGTAACATAGGATCCAGAGTTATAGGATCCTTTTATCGTGTAAGAAGATATCAATCTTGTAACAGACCGCATCTCGTGGGGGGAGAACTTTGTTACAACTTGGTTGATTCTCCTTGGTTAATTCTCCTTGGCTTCTTCGTTAACGTCCTATCTCTTGAGATATCTTTCTTTCTTTCTTTCTTTGCTTTTTGCAACTTTTTTTGTAGAATGTATGAAAAATAGCTTGGATGTTATTCGACGTACATATTTCAAAAAATGATAAATTGAGATGGGATTGATGTAATAATAATGATTTTCCTGTAGATTATCTCATTATTTGGCTATCGAACGAAATAACTCTTTATTTAATTTTGTGTTTTGTGCCTGCATAAATTTTTACCATATTTTTTAATACTTAATACTGTCTTAATATTGTCAATTCATGTACTCGTGAGTGTAAAATTACTCTGAAATTTTCCAATTTTTATATAGATAAAAGATAGGAAAGATATACAAGAAATAACAACATTTCTTGCAAACATATTTTGAAATAACTAAAATATGTAACAATTATTAATGAAATGCTTAATATCTTTTTAGATTACAAAATGCAATATAACATAGAGAATATAATTCACGAACAATTTGAATATCTCCTAAAATAAAATAACAATTCTCAAAAATCCACATCCGGTTTGACCTCATTTCTTGGAACGAATATCGCATTGGAGTAAACTGTCTGATAGATTGAACTAGTATAGACGTCTACCTAATTTTCCACCAATGAATCATCTGGATCAACGAAATACACTACTAAAGCAAAGGATCGAGAAGCTCCAGAAGCCATTCATCTTCATCAATACATCAGCCACCTTTTATTTGAACCCTAATCGTTAAAGCTCATCCTTCACTGACGGATTATATACGCAATTACTATCTCCCACGAGAGAAATTAAAACGCGGTGGAACAATTATAAAGAATTATTTAATAATTGTGGTGATTGTAATATGCAATATTATTATAAATAGCCGATAGCCCAACAAAAATTTTAATATTCATAAAGACATTCAACTTCTCTATTACAAAACACTCAAACGAAATCATCGTAATATTCATCATTTATTTGAATATTTATATTCTGTTTATTTGTATAAATAATATAGATGCATTTGTATTGATATTTTATCTATACAAATAATTATACTGAATCTATTTTGATTTTACAAACAATTGTAATAAATATACTCTGTGATATTCTCAATCATCACATATTAATATTATTCTAATCCTATTCTAAACTAATAAATAATAAATAAAATACAGACAAAAAATGTTACTATTCACGGATGTAATCGTGTTCATCGAAAATTCTACGTAATACTATAACCACTTACCCGTGTTGATTTCATCCTATGTGAAGAACAGCGTCTGAATTATCATGTCAAATTCCACAGAAGAAACGAACACTGAGAGAGATCTGTAATGAAGAATAGGATATTATAATTTGTTCTTAAAAGCGCTGTTAATTATATGAGAAGATAATGTTGAAATAATGAAACTAAATAAATGTAAAATACTAAAATACCAAATTAAATAAAAATATTTCAATGATGATATTCAATTCAAAATACAAAAAGGTATTACAAAGTTGTGTTAGCAATTGTAAATTGCTTCTAGAAAACAACAAGAAGAGGAAGGAACGATGAAGGAAGCTTTAATAAAATATAAATTATGATGACTTATTTTGAGAAACGTGATTGTGATTGTTCAGAAAATTTGAAATAACAAAAATGAATAGCTATGAAATGCTTGTTTAAAAAAAATATTGCTTTTTCAAAATACTAATTACTTATTATTAATTCATTTTACAACAAATGAAGGAACATCATACTAATTATTTATTATTAATTCATTTTACAACAAATGAAGGAACATCATACTAAAAATATATAATTACTTTAAAATATCATTGTGTATAAAGTATTCTCAAATATTATCAAGTATCCATAAATATTCTATAATCCAAATAAGTTAATTTATAAAAATTATAATTCTGAATATCTATTATTAGAATTTTAAATATTATCTCGTACTAATAAAATATAAAATATAGCGCGCTAATATGAAAAAAAAAACAATATTATCTGTTGTTATTATTATATTATATAGTATATTATTATAAAAAATTTGCAAAAATCCAACAAGATCTAAAAGTTATTTTCACTTTCTTATTTAAATCGAACGAAATATATATTCAAATTATTGAATAAAAACGTACATTAATTAAACAATGTTAATAATAGCGTGAATATAAAAGGTAAAAGAACGACGAATATTACGCAATTAATTTTCAACAACAGAACAAGTTCACGTTCGTGGACTAATTTGATAGGTTAGGTTAAGTGAGGTAGTGTGGGGGAATTTTCAACATCGAGCATATTATAAATATCGTATGCATTTATACATGAATATCAATATTGCGCCAATTTAATTTGATCGAATGAAATGTAATTGATTAAATTGATAAATATGGAACATACATAATTAAGGACGATGCTTTTTTAGCACAGAGTTCAGTAGAAAATTTTAAATATATTTGTAGAAACATGTATGCATATATTACGAAACATACGAAGCATTTTAAAATTTTACTAACACTGTATATAAGATTCATAGACTAATCTCATGATTATGATGGTTATGATAATATCTGGAAACGTATGTGAAAATTACAAAATAGTTTAATGTAAGTAATATATTTTATTATTGATGATTTGTATATTTGTATATATTATCCATTGTATTAATAATATTCAGTGGTGCCATCTTTAATACTTATGCTAACCTTTTACCCTAAATACATGTTTGCAATAAACATCTTGTAATCTCTACGTAAATTTTCAGATTGGCTTCATTGACGAATATAATCATGAATATATCATACAATGTTAATTCAAAATAATATATACGTACAATTTTTCTATGACAGAAGTTTGGTATTTCTTGAAACGCTGTATACATATAGATTGATTTCTGATCAACATCAATGATTGGATTGAATATACATATGTATGTAATGAATCTTTTAAATAATACTTGCTATCTTAAATCGTATTCGACAATACGAAAATAAGTATAAAAAGTTTGATTCTGAACTTTACCTGACAACTTTTATATAACGCTCCTTCTTCCTGCACTTCCCGCGTAAAACTGACATTTCTACCAATATAAATCGATAATGGAAAATTATATCGATCATAATCGGATATCGCAATAAGTAGTTACATATTTTACCGCTTCATTAGCGCTGTAATCTTTACCTAAGAGAAAATCATTGCGCGCGCACATCCCACGAATACAAATTATGTAAATTGTAAATGATAAAAAACTCCTATTATAATGTATGAAAGTAATTGAAATTATATATACAGTATTTTAATATTCCAAAAACTGTAAAAACTAAAATTGTAAGAATTATTACTAAATATTAAAATAATATTTACTATGTAATGTCAATTATTAGTAATCATAGTAGTGAATTTTTAGTTTATGTGTAGTATAATGCAAAAAACTTTTAGAAACATTTATCTTATTTCTTCTTCTATTTGTTAATAAATATAGTGTTGCTTATTAAAAGATTATCAGCACTATCAGTACTAATAAAATATTAATAAAATATTAAATAAAAACGTGTTCTTAGGAAACATGCAGCATCAACTAAAGAATATAAGAAAAATCTTAGAATATAAGAATAAAAGAAAAGTTAGTGATAAGTAAAGAAAACAACCAAAGAAAAATCTTCATTAACATAAAATTGGCATGAGGATGATAATTATTAGGAAATTACTGAGGCTGTATAAACTTATAAATGTCAAATTTCATACACTCATTGACTAACATTAATATACAGATATATTAAAGTATCAAAAAACTTTACAAGTATATAATACTTTATCGTGAAGCATAATACAATATTATAAAGGACGACAATACATGTTATATGAAAGTACACACATCAAAAGACAAACAATACATCAAAACATGAACAATACATAAAAAAATCTCAAGACAACAACATATGTACATTTGATCAACACAATTTTATAAAACTCTCTGCAAATTTACTTAATCTAACTTTATATAACTTCAACTAAAAACAAATTTTTACAATATCATCTCTACATAACTCTGGCTAAAAGTAAGCTTTTACAATACAATGACCCCCCTTGAACACACATCTTCCTCCCAAACAGAATTCGTTTATTTGATTGAATGCATACAATCAGTCTGTATAACTCCTGAATAACACGGGGAACACATTACCAAACGAACTACAAGTCTTACCAGAACTAAAAACAACACTGTTCCTCCTGAGACTGAACTTCATACCTCTGGCATGTGACATTTTACGCCCACGATACGAACTTTCAGCTGCAATGGGACGATGTCAAAGCACGCCAGGACTCGTGGAGTCACGAGGTCGTATACCATTGGAGGAGATGTGGGTTTCACCGGTGGACACAAAGTCCACTCACGCGTACTCGGCTGGCCACTCGTTGTTCTCCCCCAGCCCGAGTCCCGTGACGTCGCGCGGTTTGCCCAGCACCGGGAACAATGTCAACGCGAACAACGTTGCGAGGAGCATGGATAGTCCGATGAGTGCCACCAGCAGCGGCCACAGCAGCGAGGATCAAACCGCCAGGGCACCACAATCCGCGACCGCACAGCCCTCCGCCGGCAGACAATCCACCCACTCTGGCAAGTATTTCATCTTGAACGCCACCGACTGGAAATATACGTCCTCTTTCTGAATCCTTCGACCCCGATTCTCTTTCTTAACTCTCACCGGCCTTCAGATTGAACGCATTTTTCCTTCGTGATTTAATGGACGTTAAATCACCAAGGAATCTTCCTCTTCCGTTGGAATTGAAGTTTCCATGCTTGATGCGCGGTATCCACTGATTTATTGGTTGTAAATGGCCACCATCCCGTCGCCAGAATACTTAGAAGAAGAAGTGAATCTTCGTGTAAGAATAAATTTCGGAATTTGGGGTAGTTTTTTTTTTCTGTGAGAAGTTTCATTTTCGAGAAAATTCACTAAACAGACTTTAAGTTGAATGAGACTGTGATAAATTAATATAATGTTATCACGAGATCGTGATGTATTAGTAATGTTAATATTATCATAATATTAAAATTAATACTATTATAATATGAAAAATTATCAATATTAATATTGTCATAATATTAAAAGAAGAAAGCCAACACACATAACAACCTCTTTATCCGCTTCAAAACAGTTTCAAAATTTATTTCTCAATTCAATCCATCGATATCCGCCCATAATGAAAATACAATAAAACTATGAAAATCTTTTAAAAAATTATACTCTATTTTAGTTAAGAAAGAAAATTTATAAATTATAACAAAAACCGATTTAAAAAACATCAATGATTTTTAACAACTAATACTTTAAAGTTTATTTAGGCTATAATGTTAGCTCCAATTTATCTAAAAAGCGCTCCTTCAAATTACGATAAATAAAGAAAGACGCAAATGATACAAAATTATTTTTTAGACCTTAAAAAATCCAACAACGGCCTATCAACTTTTATAATAATTTTTATCTAAACATAATTATTTAATTAAAATTTAACTTATGCACGTTTGAGATTTTATTTAGACATATATCTCCCGTATGCGTATACCAAAATTAATTAAACTTTTATCAGAATAGAATATTATATCAAATAAAATTACTATTACTTATTTTAAATCGAAATAATAAATACCGACAAGTTCACTTAACAAACCATCAAAATCTATTCTCTTACAAGAGAAAATAAAACCCCACGATAAATATTATTTTAATTATTATTTCAATTTATATTAATCTAAAAGTATTCTCTTCGTATTATATTTTATTATACTTTATTGATTTTGAAAATTTGTCCTTCAGAAATTTTAGAAATAAAACAATTTTATTTTATACACATTTAATTTCATTCGCAGGAAACAAATCCAAAACAATAGAAAGAAAGTTAATTTTTTTAATGATATTATATTATACTATACTTTGAACTTCATACGTATAATAATAAATTATAAATCTTTTGCCGAAAGGCAAAAGAATATGATATAACTAATTTTTTTATCTTTCTCGCATATTTGACATGTGTATCTTGCTCTGTGCTTTGTTTATTGTTGAATTTTTTCAACTTACACGCATATTCATAAGTAATTATAAATAAGAAATACAAGTATATTTGTTAATAAGAATACCTATCAATATCTAATACTTGATGTACTTTGCACATATTTTACGTAAATAAACGTAACGTATTTTACGTAAAATTGATGGACTTAATGGCATAACGAACTAAGAAAATAAAGTTGAAAATGCAGAAAAGTAATCAATAATCTGAATGTAACAGCAGCATTGAATTCGTAAAATGTCGTAAAATGATATTAATCATAAAAGATTAAAGAGTTATTGGCTTGTACATTTAAACATTTACATTCCAATAACTCTGCTTTTCATTAATTACGTAGATACGTCCTTTCATACATGTAAATTATATATTATATAATTAGATATATGCACATATTGAACACATAGTTTATATTACAAATATTATAATTATTGTACAATACAATAGTCCGATAGAATAATATTTTACTTAGTCGAGAGATATGTAATAATTCGTGACATATGCTTGTTTCTTAAAGTATCAAATCAGTATCACGTCATTTATGATCACAATGTCACAAAATATGTAATTACTATATTACAAAAGTATAAAAGTATAATGGACGTTGAGCAGAGACTTGTTACGTGTGCCGACAATTCATATGTGACGTTAGTATCCATTCGTTGTAAATAGATCATCGCAAACAGTTCAATAAGGAAATATTGCCTAAATGAATCTAATAGGAAACGAAGTCATTCATGCAGAACAAGAATGACTTAACTGAGAAAATTGTACATAAAGTATTTGAAACAACATTTATTAGTAATTCATACTTTCTGTTACACTTTTATTAATAACAAATTATACATAATTACTATTTTTTAACGTTATATGACTAAATTAATTGACTATTATATTAACATTGTTGATTGGTTTGTTAATAACAAAATATATATTATTCTTTCTAGGCATGACCAGCAGCATGACTCAATTAGTCGAAGGTGCCACGCCACTTTTAGGCACTAACGAAGCTTTATTGGCCGAAATTAAACGTCTCCGTGAACGTCTAATTTGTTTGGAGTCTGAAAACGCAGCAATGAGCGCCAAACTAAATCAACAACAGTGGGAAGTAGAGAATCGATTGGCTGAAATTGAGATGCAGATTTGCGGTGCTAGCTCGTCTTCCAGCTTAGAAGATAACAATGAAAGAAATCGAGAAAGTATCATTTAACAAGAAACAAGGCCGCGAGAGCGCGGCAAAACAAAGATAGCGCGAATACGACACTATTTGGCTGACGCTACAGACGATAGGTATATCTTATTACTTGTTGTTAGTCTGAAACACTAGTGAATTTTTATTTCACGTAAATTTTTGTATAAAAATGTACAAGCATATTTCTGTCATTCATATATATATAAAATATAAATTTTGTTATAGATATGCAGCAGATGACAAGGAAGAGCCTGAAGGAGCTAGAATCTCTGGTAGATCCAGCGACACAAAATCAATTGGTAGCCTCAGTCAACATTTCTTTGAAAGTGACGAAGATGAGAAATATTATGGCACTTGTAACGGTTATGCTTCCCAGCCTGGCAGCAAGTCAAATTTATTGTTATGCAGTGAGTGTGATCAAAAAACCCGTACTTGCACGTACAGACCACAAACACCTGGCTCCTATTCCAGTAGATATGTTGAGGAACGTTTTGATGATCGACTTCAGGAACCAGGAACTTCTCGCACATATAAAAGTCCAGTTCATATATCCTCCCCTCGGTCATTATATCATGATCAAGAGTATAGTGGTCAATCTTCTTCACCTAGGTCATTCTATCGTGATCAAGACTATCAAAGAAGTTGGTCCAAAAAGTATGAACAGGAACATGACCGAAGAGACTATGAAGACAGAGACTTGAAGCAGGATGATGACAGTCCTGTCTGTGAAATCTGTCATGGAAATGGTCAAGTTGTTCAATGTGAGCATTGTGATTTTTCTAGCGAAGGTGATTTAATATGCTTCAGATGTCAGAGCGACGAAGGTTCATCAAATGGTCAAAATTGTCCTCGTTGTGAGAAGGATGAGAGAATATTATCCAGTAGAGTAGGATCACAAAGGGGAACAACATCATCCAGCGATGAAGGAAAATACCCAGTAGATGCTGTAGTAAAAATTCAAGTTAATGACCATATGATTGATGTAGACTCGGATGAGACGCCTGAGAGTGACTTATCAAGTAGTCATCACCATCAAAGGAGTACAATGGAACGTCTAGATACTATTGTTGAGGCAAAGGGAGACACTGCCAGTGAAAATGACGAGGAAAACGGGGGTACAAAATTAAATGGAACTAACAGCGCAAGATATCTCAATTATATGATCGTACTGTTTCTGTAAATAACATGGTTACGGTAGCTGCAGTTGAGCTATGGATTATGTTGGTAAATGGAGAGTATTGTTTCGTTGAAATTAGAAGTTGAGAAATAATAATATAAAAATACTTGTAATACTTTATAAGTTTCAAATAATTTCATGATAGCAATATACATACATTTATACTGCACTATTCTAGTACTGTTATAATACCATACTATTTATGCTAATAGTATCAAATAGTATACTATTATAACATTTCTTATTACATAAAGAGAAACCACTTTTTAATAGTATTTCACATTGAATTTAAAATAATGTAACATAAATCCAAATATCCTTCGTTATAAACTCTAACATTATATTGATATGAAAATATATATAGTACAAGCGTTCCAATAGATATTCTTTAAAAAATTTTCTAAAACCACAATGAATGAACACTCTATTAAAATCATTTCTTACTTCTTTCTCTATGGTCCTGCAATTAATTTCATTTGATCATGAAGCATGAGGTAAATATAAAATACTTGAAACAATTCAATATCTTCAATCAAGGTCGAACGTCTTCAAATTGGGCAAGTAAGAAATTGAGGGAACGTTAGATTGTAACATTTCGAACCCTTTTATACTCGTGTACCGTTTGTAAACATTCTCCTAAACGATTTGTAACAAAAATTTGGAGGCTCAACTTACTAATATCCGCAACGACGCTCTCCATCCAAGACGAAACATTTTCGAAAAGTGCTGCTACGCTACACGAGTGAAAGTCTATTGATTTTAACGTGTTACAACTTTTCAAAATGTTCCGTACTTCACTGGACTTGCTTGACATCGAAATTCGTTGCCGTATGATATTTTCGGCGCCGTGGCTCAACTCGCATGTAAATAAACTGCCAAAGGAACATTCATCCGTATATCGTAGGGCCGTATAGATTAATAAATAACTCATAATGTTTAAAATGCTACGTGAGAGAGTGAGAAAGAACGAGAGAGAGTGAAGGGAAGAAAGAGAGAATGAGAGAGGGAGAGATGTTACATACATACATACATATATTATGTTCGACACGCGCAGCGTTGCCATAAGCTGAGATCCGTAATGCAACGATCGACACGATTCCATGCGCGACTTTTAGAATGGGTTTGTGCAGAAATCGTTTGTTAACTTGTATTTTTGTTATTTCTTTTTTTTTTTCTTTCTTTGTAATTCGTCGTTTAAAATTTTCATATCAAATTTTGCTTCGTTTTCTCTTTTAAATAAAATGTTCACCATTGGTGCAAAGACTATGATTAGAATGACTAGAAATTTATTTATTTATTAGTATGTTACTTACAATTGTCAGGATAAATTGAAGATATTTGCACTTTGCTTCAAACATTTCATTTATCAATTGATAAAGATTTGTACACAAACCTGACTAACTCATGTTCGGGACCAACTAAAGCCACCATCTGCATCATTGCTTCCGACTTCTGCTTTCATTTCCGTCTGCGTTAGTATTGTTTCATAAGTACGAAGATAGCGTAGACAACCTTCCTTCACTTACTGAAATTTTACAGTTTGTTCTCACTAGTCGACATTAGTTAAAAATAAATGAAATTTACCATGAAAATAGCACTAGAACTTTGAAGCCCATTTTCGTGAGATAATTTACATCGATCGAATCGACTCTCACTATCGCACGTGCATTTACACGTCTTATTTTCTTACACATCTTTCCTTCCGATGTATCGAAACCAATTACGTAAGAATATTACGAACGTGAATATACTTCGACCAGAGCAATGCATTCAATGACAAGTCGTATTATCAGCTTTGAATGTTTCAATTCAGATGAACGACGGTAGAATTCCTTGTCCTCGAGGGCCTCAACGGGACCGAATTTCTCCAGATTCGAAATCGAAACGGGATCACAACCCTCTTTCCCTGTTTCCCCCGTGTTTATAAATAGATATCATAATCGACATTTTCGTCAGTTTATTAACTTTATTCAGTTTTCGTTATTTTTCATTGTGAGTTGAAATAATATCGAACTAACAATTGAAAAAATTATTCGCATTCTCTTTTAGAATTTCGTTGCAAATACAGTGATTTGTTTAACAATAGTATCTTTCTAAATTAAAAAAAAATAAATTATTTCAACGACAGAGTTTTCTGTCAAAGTTCTGTCTTACAAAAATTCTATTATATTCCAATAAAAATGTTTCAGAGTTTCGTTTGAAGTTTCCCGTCTCTGTTCCAGTCGCGATCCTCGATAAATAACATTTGAGGGACAAAGTTCAAAAGTATTATTTCCCAAGGATCCTTTTGAATAATATAAAGGGCGCAAACACCATGCTCGCGCGCGTAACATTTAAAAATTGGGAGAGATAAACCCTCCCGGACTCGCCCACTTTGTGTTATAAAGGGGGTGGGGGAAAAAATGAGAAAAGAAAAGAAACGATTTGTAATAAGGGTAGCGACTTTTTTTAGTATTTATAAATCATCGAATAGATTCTAATAGCCGAGTACATTTTTTTAAACGTTCACCTCCCACTTCGTGAGCAAGCCGCACGTTTACACGCTTGAGCAGACCTGAGAGATTTCGATTTAGCGAGGGGAGAGAAAGAAGGCAGATAGGAAAGAAACGCGCGAAAGTTATATTAATCGCATAGTTATTACCCTAGTTAGCTTCGAATAACTATCGAGGGGCGTATTTCATGCGAGTGATTTTGCGGGATTAGACTTACATCATCGACATGATATTCACAGCAGATAGATAATTGTTAAGATACATCAATCATCCGATACCCTTACTTTACCTTGAAGCAAGGGCGGTTAATAACTCGAGGGATCGATTATCAAGACGTTTCAATTTCATAAACGCCTGTCCTATGTACATATGTTTCAGAGTGAGATTCTCTCTGCGCTTATATAAACGAAAATTGCAGTTTCATTAGCGGTCAACTTGTTTAAAAGGGATGTTTATTTTATCAGTTTCGTATGGTGATAACGGAGAAAGAAAAGAAAGGGGGGAAAAAAAGAAGAGACATTTTTAGTTAAACGAGAAAGTAATAACATATACGCATCATCGGTTGGATGGTAATATTTAAAGGGTTGGAATCGATCGAGTTACTCCATCTTTGCGGCAAGGTGTCGGGTGTACTATTCTACTGCCACGTTCTAAAACTAGAAGGAAGAAGTTTGAAATCATTGAATACCTAGTCCTACGCATCATCGCAAGATCATTTACACGGAGAACGCTGGACGATTGAACTCTCTCTCTCTCTCTCCGTTTTATTAAAGTGTCTCGCACGACACGATAGAATCCATTTTGACCGCGGATGCAATTCGAGATACGAGCGACAGTATTGTCGGTGCAACAAAAACGGAGAGAGAACGAATTCAATCGCATTCGAATGGGGAAAGGTGCGCGTTTAATCAGCCTTACTTATACAATTATTATCTACATTATTATACTAAATTTATAAGCATGATTTGTGTACGTATATGTATGTCGACGTACTTTTAATTAAGCCTTGAGAGAATGCTGTGGACAACGATAATCTCTGAGCAACGTATTTGGCTTGGTAAAATATATTTTCCTGGTAATGCGATAAATAATTATCCAGTCTTCCGTTACGTTTCATTTACTTTTGGATACGTTTCATTTACCCCTTTGTTGCCCGTCGCTGTTAACATTTGTAAATGTAAAAGTCTAGGCTATTTAAATGGCTGTGATACGTGTACGTCATCAATTATTATTTGCTACTGAATACGTAGTTAGTTTCTTAACGTAATATTATTTGTATTATCTATGTATTTCAGAATGATTTGACTGTGTATGACAAAAGATACATCTCTTCATTACTTAGCCTGTTGCTCCGAGCGATATGTTTATTTCATAATTGTAAAATATTTCGTGACACGCGGCATTAAAACTGCTGACGAACAATTTATGAACTTATCCAATATTGTAAGCCTTCCGAATATCTTATCATGTATTAATATCGTTTCAGAGATACTAGATTTATAGTTAAACACTCTAGGCTCCATCTTTAATAAAAGTGTCTTACCTATACACGGGGCGAACAAAATAAAAATGGAACCGTGCTTAACTGTAGCTCTTAATTCAACGTTTACATATGTATACATTACTTTTTACGTTTCTTACGGAGTAAAAGAAAAAA
>NW_025110521.1:601414-620939 GCF_011392965.1 Frieseomelitta varia | reverse complement strand
TTTTTTTTCATACCATCGAGACGCGCGACACGGTCCGCAAAAGAAGTACGGGGGTGGAAAGTATCCCATTAACTTGGCGCACACGCGGAACGGACACAATGGAACACGCGGCCGCGGCACAATGTCGACGAGAACATCGACAAGAACTTCTCGTCAGGTATTCATACGTAGAAGCCTATTGTCTCGAGTTGTTCGAAGGTAAAAGACATCACGCGCAACTTTGTACGGAGCCGGGCGATACTACAGCCTCTGCACGCGCGTTTTCCATAGAAAATTTTGTCGCTTCTCGAGCATCGTTCGGCCCTTCCTCCCTCCCACTGCGGCCGTCATTCTTTCACCCCGTTTCTCTGCAAACCTGCAACTTAGACGTGCATTTTAGTTTATGACGTTTCGGCAAACGCTTTCACTTTGTCCGCGTTGCTTCGAGGTTGCTTTCCGGCTATGCTAGACGGTGGCTAAGCTCCTTTGACAGGCCGGCTACCCGGGTTTTTCCCTTTCTCTCTCTCTCTTTTTTTTCCTTATACCTTTCGAAGCGACGAGCAACTTTAAAAAAGGGGGAGAACGACGGAGAGAAGGAAACGCGAACCGCCTTTTGCGCTTCTTCCGTTGGTTTGCCGAAATACTTTTTTAAATATTCATTTTGCAAAGTACCGCGGAGATGAGCACACAGAGTGTCCTACCGACTGTTGTTTACCTCAAATATTCCTGTTATTTCGGGCAACAAACGAAAAGAATATTGACGCGAGCCACGCGGGCAAAAAGGAGATGCAACGCAATATTTTCTGATCGTACGGTTCGAATCGATAATCAATCAGTTGGGATCAAATTTGGGATGAAATAACGACAAACGAGAATTTTAATAATTAAATTTCGCAGTCAAGCTCTGAAAGGGTTTAGCTGTTTCGCTGTGCTATTGTTTCCTCTGTTGAACGGACTGGTCAATGCTCTGGAAGTCATCCAATCTAACGTAGGCAAACAAATTTACAAACTTTGCTTTACTCACACAGAGTACAGCACGAAGATATGGTTTGCAAACAAAAACTCAATCAATCTTTGCGGGTGAACTCCCACAATTAAGCCCCTCGGTAACTTTCAATTTATCCAAGAATAATAATTTACTTCTCTCCCCATCCTCTCGATTAAATAGGGTGTTCCTTGTGTGTGCAAGAGTAATAGACATAAAAATTCATGCACAAACGTTTCTTCACATTTGCGTATTTCAAACACGCAAGATACTGTCGTACGTACTCGTCAGTTTCCATTGTTATTTCAGTTTTTCTTGCTCGATAAACTCGTTACATCGCTTTCATTGCAATGCGTATCGAGCGCCTGGCAACAGGAAATCAAAACAAATATAAAAATACAAATTTTTGTGGAAATTCCGCGAACAATCTGGAACATGTGCACTTTGATTAGAAAATTTTTCATTAAAAATCCTCGAGCTCGAATGTTTATTTCATTTATTTTATTTATTTTATTCATTTTATTTCTACGATCCTTGCTTCTCAATCATACAGCACACACAGATTACGATTAAATACAAATACGTTCCGAGTAATTACATTTCCTCTGTAAGCAATCCGGAAATTTCGCATGAACATTTAACCGCCGGTTTGATTTCCCGATGCTTTCTGTTCGATCTCGCGATTTTAAGCTCGGCTTAGCGGTACTAACGGGACTTTTCTTTTCGCTGTTTCGCCATTGCATATTGGATCTGAATGGACGTCTGGCGGGACGCCAACCTGTGTAGCTATCAAATGGCATCATATACGGGGACGACGGGTATTTTTAAGTGGCCGAGAGTAATTAATTTCGAAAAGAAAAGGTAATTAAGCGATATGCTACCTGTTGGCAGTAGCCGGCAGTGTGTCCGCTGGTCACGAACTTGGTAGCCGTGACAGCAGCGGCACCGACGAGCGTGCACCGACTGTTTGAAATTATTATTTTCTCTTCACCGAGGTCGCCCCGGCGTTGCTTTGCCAAGATTTCCACACAGTACGCATGAATTTTTATACGCCGGTACAGTT
Organism: Frieseomelitta varia; assembly: GCF_011392965.1. Lineage (NCBI taxonomy): Eukaryota > Metazoa > Arthropoda > Insecta > Hymenoptera > Apidae > Frieseomelitta > Frieseomelitta varia. The sequence continues at coordinate 618,912 of NW_025110521.1, read as the reverse complement.
GGCGACGACGAGGCGAACCTTCATACTTTACACTTCTTCGATCGATATTGTTCTCGTTCCACTCGCATGTTGACTCGTGAGCTGCTCGGTTATTAATACGCTATGAAATTACGTATATTTCTATTCGTTGAATTTCTGAAATACAACGAGGAAAGCAAAGAGAAGAGAAAACGAGAAACGAAAGATCAACGATACAGGGCAAATTACGAAAACGTCAGACGTAACGATCGTTCGTATTTAGCAAACATCGCCAGTTTTTTCTCTCTCTCCCTTTTCTCGTTGTTTCATTTGCGTGCGTGAGTTTCTTCCCTGAAACGATCGCTGCATACATATGTTTTTAACGTTAAAAAATTTAATAGGAGAAACGGATCGATACCGGCCGAACGAAACTCTCCACCGTCAACCCTGTGCTTTCATGCACCTGGGAAATTACGATTTCTAGGAATCGTAACGGTTCCGTGCGTCCCATTTAACCCGTTACGCTATCTAAAGGGAGTATTACATGAAACGCGACTTGGCGATTACGTTAACACAGAAAAATTAGTATCAAGATCCGTCACTTTGCTGTAAACCCTTTCGCCTGTACACACACATAACGTCACGTTAACGAACCGTGTGAAATCGCAACTGCACCTGCTTCGATCGTCCTGTCGCCACAAAGGCGATTTTCTTATCAAACAGTGGAGAACTTTCATCGTTAAAAGTTCAAATCTCCTCGACGTAGACGGTGTCTCTGAAACACACTGACAACCCCGAGGCGTGGAACACGGAAATTTGTTTACTGAACAAACACGCAGAGATTTAACAATTACTTCGTACCGTGGAATCTCTGTAAATGTGTTATCGCTTGTATTTCATGCCTAAGAAAATACGTGGTATACGATAACACACCCTGATTATATTGGTAAAATTCGAAAATGTACATAGACGTTTTAATATATTTACAGCAATTGATACACAATACGAATAGCTACGATTAATTTTTTGAAACATTTCGTACCTTTGTAGTGACCTCTACTTCGAAGAATTTAGATCAACGACATCTATGTTCCGTCGAGATGTGTATTTAATATAAACAAAGAATATTTACAATAGAATATTTAAAAATAGCTATTAATTTTATTATCACCATAGAAATGTTTACTGACACTTATATATATTGTAGCCATAGTAGAAATTCTTCATTCGTTATTTCGTCATTTAACTTCCACTATGTAATCTTCATTAAATTATTAGTAATTGTATATTTTGTGATATTGACAATATTTTTATATAAACTAAAATTAATTACGGAGTTATTATTTATTTATAGTATTGTGATGTAAATATAAATTATCATAATCACTGTACCTTCAATTCGGTTTTTAATTTTGCCAATGCAATCTAATCTAACTTCACCCTCGTTACAATGAAACGTTTCGAAATGTTTCCTGATACATTCACAAAAGACGTGTAAAGATGTTTAAGTAGCTTCGTCAGCATCCGCATTACGTTACATTTTATTTTGTCATCGTCACCGTCACCGTTGTTTTGCGAAACACCCGGTACATAGCCCGTCGCAATCGATGTTTTAGGGGTGCAGGCTTTTTCACCCCCTGGGAAAGGTAGAAGAACCCATTCCACGCCCGCGAAGCGTTAACAAGAACACTTTTTCGCATGACAGAATAAATACGGCCGATTATCGTTCCAGCGGACGGTTCGGATTACACGTCGGTCTGCGCGAACAAACGACGATTGCATGTGTACCACGGCGAACTTTGGTGAAGCCATTCTTGTGTATCACAGTTAACCTTAGGCCAGTTATTCGTTCGCGTAGTCTGCCAGCGCGTTGTCTGGCATTTATTAGTACAGGTCATTGCTTTAAATCTCCGTTGCTTCGTTAGAATCTTGCCTCTCTCCTCCTCGCTGACGAGGCACACACACACACACACACATACACACACACTCGCGACACGAGGGGCACGAACTCACGACACGTTAGACTCACGCCAGCTTGCGCCAGCTATACTTGGGGGTTTGTGTACGGGTCGCTTCGTGACCTTTTCATTAGGACCGTATTAAAAAAGATTAACGTTCGTGCGACGCGTGTATCTCTATGCGCTCGAATCCTTATTTACACTTTTATTTATATACATATGTACAGGGTGGGCCGGAATTCGTAGTACAACCGAGCAGGGGGTGATTCTACGTCAAAACAATAGGAACAAAATTTGGTATAACGTTTTTTTCATGTTTAAAGTTTGTTCATCTTTGAGTTTCTACGCAATGAATTACGTTAGCTAGTATAAGGAGTATGATTTTCCAACATAATTGTTGGAAACTGCCACATCACACGAGGGGGGGGGGGGTTAAAATTTTTTTTAAATCGAACGTATTCGTGTTGGATCGGCCGCGATGATAAAGTACGTGGGCCACCAAGGTCGCCGGACCTCACGCCTCTAGATTTCTTTTTATGGGGGCATATAAAAGAGCAAGTTTATAAAGACAATATTTCAAATATTACACACTTGAAGCAATAGATTATGGAGGAATTCGAGATAGTAAAAAACGATATCAGCTTACATTCTGTTCAGATGTCATTAATTCGTCGAACAAACTTATGTATGCATCAACGAGGAGAACATTTTCGACAACACTTGTAATAGTGTACTGTATTGTAGTATTGCAATAGAAAGTAGTAATATGGAATAAAAAATTAATTATCAGTAGGAACACTTTGTACTGCTTTAACCGCACAATAAATAATGTTTGTAAACACTATCTCGGAGATAACCGCGGTAGAAGAGTAGACAACTAAATCGTTCGCAAAGATGGACAAACTTTAAAGTCGAACTTTCTCGAAAACGGAGCCCCAGATAAAAAAATGTTATACCAAATTTTTTTCTTATTTTTTTGACGTAGAATCATTACCTGCTCGGTTGTACTACGAATTTCGATACACTTGTATTTAGTATTGCGACGTTTCGATTTTCTTCACTGATCTATATATTGTCGAAAGCGAGTGCTCGAAACGGTTTGATCAGACTAAATCCATGAATTTATAAAGCTTGGTCGCTGCAAATACTCCCACAATCATCGCTAAAATAACTCACAGGATTGTGCAAGGGTAAATATACAAAAGTTAGTAAAATATTTGTTCCAGGTCTTTTAGAATTTTATGGATCGTTAAGACTCTCCCTTTCTGACAGGGAGGTTTTTTAAAATTAAATCTTTTGTCAAATTCTGATAAAATCAAGCTTTATTGCATCGTTAACTCCGCAAGGATCAAATCATTCAATCGATTCAAATAATCTCATTAAAAATTAGGATAGAAGTCCTAATGTTTCATTTCAAGTTTAACGATTGTATACATCGACGTATCACATTATTGGTTGGTAATTTTTGAACGTTTGCGATTATTCGACATTATAATTCGTGCGATATGGATAATATTTGAGCTAGACCGCCTCCCTGAATCTTATTAAATCTAACCGGACCGTATTCGTGCTGCTATTGTTCGATGCGTGTTGAAACAACAACGTTGGAACAGCCAGCACAACGTAACGTTCTCGTGTTCAATTTTACGGGTTACCGGCCGTAAAGAGCTTCAAGTTGTTCGTATTTCCATCAAAAACACGTCACTTGTATCGGACAAAATTTGAATAGTAGAATTCGCATGAAATACCAGCTCGCTGGTTAATACGTGGGCGGCAACGCGATACGCGGCAACTCGAAATGCTGGGATTTTTAAAGGATCGATTTTCGAAAGGTGAAACGACGTTTTCCATAATCGAACGACAAGCGCGTCGGTTATAGGTTCAGTTTGCAAAGTTCGTTTCAAGTATGCCACAGTACATATAACGTAATGTCGATAATCTCGAAGCGAGAGTTGGCCGTGTTTGCTCGTCGATTATTACGTTTAGTTTTCCGTGTTATTTGTAGGTGGTCTTCAACAGGTAGAAAGCGAAGTTGGTGGAATTTTAAGTTTTACTGTCTACCATGCGGTATACACGAAGAATATCGCGAAGAACACGAAACTACATATATATATATATATATATATATATATATATATATATATATATATATATACGTAATACATTTCCGCATAATATTAACATAGTACGAAACGTGGGCCTCTGTGTAGGTGTCCTCTAAAGTTCAATCAGAGATCACTCTGACGGTGATGTAGATGACCTGTGACGGTACCCTAAATTGCCTACGTGAATCGGGAAATGATATTATTGGCCGCGTAATTTCGGCAAGATAATTTACGTAATTAATTCGCGACAAAACGCAAAAGAGGATATATTGCCTTCGTATAATGATTCGTTAATCATCAAACATCAGATTTATAATTGACGCTGTGATGTCAATGCATCATCGAAGAGAGTCAATATCGTTTTTCATATCGGCTGTCGCACTGATCCGAGAGGAAATCGATTGAAAAACTGTATAGCACACCAACGGCCAACCCTATGCACGCTGAAAGCAAGTCTCAGGAGCAATTACCGCATCCGAGCAAACGGTACTCAAACATCTACTCGAACAAATAATTCCTTCCCTCCGCAGCTCGTTACGACGTAGGTAATCAATTATTTTTCAGCTTCCAAGAAGTACGATAATAAGCCTTTCATAGCATTGTTCCCGCTGCGTTTTAAGTCCAGTTTTTAACTACTGTGTAACAGAATGCATTATTATCTGGAAATGGGTGACTTTGATAATTTTCACGTCAAAGCGCAAAAGAATATAGACATTCTTTCATAAATTTTTTTCATAAAATTCCGTTTGTTAGATTTAGTTTGTTGAAGAAGATTGATAGTACGGTGTATAATATCATATTACAGCCATTTCTGAAAGTGTGAATTTACGATTTTTGTTTTCTGAGGACTTTTCAGTAACTTGCAGTAACCACGTTTCCAGGATACATTTTGAATAAAACTGTATCGCTAACGAGATTGCATTAAGTTAGATTTAGCTAGCCGCCAGGCAAGACTGATAGTATGGTCTGAAACGACAGCTATTTCTGAATATCATCTGAATCTGCGGTTTCAAGTGACGACTTTTCTCTTATCTCTAATTCAATTTTATCCAATTTTCAATTACTAGTCGAAATATTTTAAAAATTTGAAAGTCCTTTCATCCATACCCATAGCGTATTTCTTTCGTGTACTAACAATAGTAACGCAGCTGGTCGGATTCACGTGAACAGATTTACTCACCCGTCAATGTATCCTCGTACTGTCATAAACCCCGTGACGCCATTAGGTTAGTCAAACATTGCTGTTTCTTCGTCACTTGTCGATCGGTCGGTCAAGTGCAGGTTTTATAACGTCGTTACCGATGCTTTCCTCTCCAGGAAGAAATGGAATTTCCGTTCTCGTGTTTGTATGAATTCGTGTACGAGTGTGCGCAGCCCTATCTGTCTACACGCATAGTAAACGCATGTATGGAAGCCGTTTCAAGGCGGGCTCATTGTCGTTGAAGTGTCACACGTGAATTGCGGCGAATTGATTTATTCAGATAGTGGATGCTCAATGGAAAATCGTGGAACGTCGAAATCGAATTCACCAGCCACCGGCTTCAATTTCCGGCGTGTATGTGTGTGTGTGTGTGTGTGTGTGTGTGTTTGTGTATGTGTATGTGTCTTCGGGATGCATTTAAAAGTGGCTGACTATTTTTCTCCTCGAAGATAGCTGCGAATCGTTCGTTCTCGCGAACCGGTTCCCGCAGAATCGAAGATCACTCGACGTCTCCGTCAATGCGATACTCGCTTTCCAACGTTTCACTTTGGAAAGTACACACCGTTACGTACGTCTGGAATTAATTTCCATAGTACGTTCCCGCACGTTCCCTATATTTCGGCGTTATTTGTTTTACGACGACTGTCGAACGTGAATTTATATTGCGCCGACTCGACAGCGGCGAGACGTGTAATTTGATTAAATTGCGGTGGTCCGATGTATCAACTGATGAACGATATTAACTATTTACTCTGTTCTTTCTTTTTTTGGGGGGAGGGGGAGGGGGGATAATTTCCACGAATCTGTTGGAACTATATATACTATAATGAATCGATTTGAATTCGAGGAGAGTTAATTCCTCTAATTATTAATGATTCTGCGCGTAGTGTATGCCGACGAGTAAAATTATTCATGCGATCGGTGTTTTACGATAACGTGGAGTAATGACGATATCGTTTCACATCGTTTGACGCATCGCGCCTCGGACGATGATAGAATTATTAACGAAGCTTCGACTAAAAAGATCGGAATCGTCGTTATATTAACGAACTCGGAACGATTACGAAGTGACGTAAATACCCTTCTGCAAAAATAGCGCACAGTCTTCTCTAAGGGGAGGAGGATCGTCGTTTGTCGAATGAAAATGATCTAGGTCTCACGGCGAAACGTGAAATTACCCAGTCGACTCGTTTGCGTTAAGACAAATAAGTGGAATAACCCAGTTTCGTTTTAATTATTCCGAAAGTCCAACTGCGTGCACATGTACATACGTATGCTTTTAATCGAACCCAGCGCGGCGCGGTTTAATTCCATTTATGGACGTGCCAGCACGCTCACGCAGTTGATACGTTGATTTAACGAAATTAAGTGGTCCACGAGAACTGTTAATATTATCTTTTACCAGTATCGTGTAAACAACCGTCCCCGTCCCCCGCCCGAAAGCAATCAGCGCCATCGATTTATGATCTGTTTTCTCTATTTTTTGTTGCAGTGAAGAAGGCGCGGTTCGTCTGCGAGGAAGGTACGTATCCCGCGTACAGAGAACCGAAAGAAGAAGAACAAGTCCCGATCGGTCGATCTGTAGTCCGATTCTAACCGATCCTCGAGCAGCGATACGTCACGTCGTTGTCACGATAATCGAACGATGATCCGTTGGCGCGAGTATCCCGTGCAAATTACAAACGATCGACCACAATCGGCCGGGCCGATCGTTTCGAAAATTGAAGTCGAAGCGATACAGCGTTTCGCGGGACGCGAAGCCCTTATTCACGCTCCAGTTCTGAGGTTCGCGCAAAATTTGTTGCACACCGATTGGAACGGTTCCAAGTTAAAGGTTATGCGACTCCTCAACCGGAATATCGTGATGCTCTGTTCATGCCGAAATAATTTTTCCGCGGCATCGCGGCGTGGGGATCCTTCGCGACAACGCCAGTTTCTCGGAACTCTATCCCTATTTTTACCGATTGCTCGCCTCACTTTGTTTCCCAACACGCAAATAAGCCATGCTCCAGTTCACACTGGAGGCTCTGGTTATATCTCAGATGCCTTCGCCGAGCTACCGATCAAACCGCTTTCTACCAACGTTAGATTGAAAACTCAGATCGAGGTTCGCGAACGAACGCGTCCTTGATCTTTTTTCTCGTTGGCGCTCGTCCTCGCTCGTTAGCGGCGTCTGTTCGCAAAAATCGTTTCCGGCGAGTCTAACGTCGCGACGAAACAGTTCGATCGTTATTAGAATCGTTAACAACGAGTGATACGTATCGTGAAAGGTTCACACTTAAGGGGGTAATCCGGCTCGTAAAAATCGATTTCTTTGTGATTTTTTTCTAAGGAAAACACGTGATACATTTTGGTATGCAGTTTTTGCAGATTTATTCATTACACTTAAAGAGTATTTACAATTTTTTTTTTTTTTAACGAAATTAATGAAAGTTGTGGAACTTATATAGCCTTGGGTAAAGTATGTTTTTAAAAACGTTTCGAAAGGCTGACGCGATTCTGGTTCACCTGGTTATTCGAAACGAAAAAATCAGAATGCATCTTAATTAGTATAAATATGGCTATCGCATGAACCACGGAAACGGAGAAATTTCGAAAATTAAAGAAAAATGGCAGCATTTTGAAGTTGAAATATCGATTTTCCTTGTGCTTTTCGTCCTTTGGAAGGTAAAAAAAAAAAAAAAATAGAAAAAAAGCGTCAGATTTTGAAATCCATGGTTCATACGATAAAGGTATGATCCGGTGAAGATCTCCTCCAAATTTCAAGTCAATCAATCAACTAGAACGTGAGATATCCCGTCAGCCAGTTTAAAAAATATAGATTTGAGATAAACACATTTGACGTTTCTGTTACCCGTTGTACAAAAATATTCATACTTTACAATCAATCGAGCAGTACAAAAAAATAAAATATTATAAAATAATAATAATATAAAAATAAATAATAATACTATAAAATAAAATATTTTTTAAGAAAAGCACATTTGAAGTTGTTACCCGTTGTATAAAAATATTTATACTTACGTTGCGAGCAGTTTCCTTTGAACATCTATAACTTTGCTAATTTTACGAATTCAAACAAATCCTTTTACATAGACATTTTCGAAAGCATATACTTTGAGAAAATGTAAGAAACAATCGATCCTTTTAAGCTGAATTACCAGAATACTCTCGTTTTGTCTCTCGCACTAACGATGAAACGTCAAGTCTGCAAACGTCATTTTTTACACTTTACTAAGCAACGATTCACAGGCACGTAAGTTAACTTAGGGGATCTTGCCGGTCGTGCACAACCGTGATTTCTATTGTGTCGTGCGCTACTTAAAGCGAGACAACTTCCACGAACAACAGCGGTCTTTGTATATGTAGACGCCGTTAAAGCATTTAAACTTTTCAGATCGTAGTAATTTCCTGTTATGTCTGTCTGGTTTACAACTTCTCGCGCTTCATAGCATTCTCCCGTGACATATAAAAGCCTTGAGAACTTTCAGCGACTTCGCATCGACATCGCGTGTCTTTCCGCGTATCGCCACGTGTTGCGAGAATTATTATTTTTCATGTAGATACATTTCGCCTCGGAGAACGTGGAAATGACAGTGATATTTTACGTTTACGCGTCAGTTTAATCACAGAATTCTCTCGCGCAATTGAACTGACATTGCCGAGGGAATTTTGCAGGTACTGAGGTAACGAAACCTACGAGGCATTCCAAGAATATATTTCATAAATTGCGAGACAATCGGCTCGTCAATTTAATTGGAACTTCTCCCTTTCTAAATCTATTTATTCGCTGTTGAGAGAATCGAGAGTTATTGTCACATACGAGAGCGCTGTAATAATTTGGCTCGAACGATGTCGCGACAACAGGGCCATCAAGATTTCAGGGCCACGGATGTACCTAAACCTTCACTATCAGGATCCACTTGACATTCCACGAATAACTTGGCACCAAGGTGCACTTGGCGGCGTGATTTCTTCATCCCGAGGGACCATTTGATTTCGGAGCCCCATTACCGCAGAGGTTCACCGAGCTTCGGCATTCTCTTAATCCAAAGAACCACTTAATTCCGCAGTTCAATCACATCAGAGATCCATTTGGCCATAGTGTTCACTTAAACCACGGGCCATGGTGGGCCAGAATTCACTTACCAAAGCGACCGTTCGAAATTTAAAGCCCCTTACAGGTTTTGGTTTCTTAAACTTTTCTCACAAACACGATTGATGGTTCTAATAATTAATCCTAGAGCTCATAGCTCATCGAAGATTCATTTCAAGCTGAAAGTAGTTCCAAAACGTTTTGTTTCGCAATTTATTAGGTTGTTTTGTCATGAATTTTAGAATCAAGTTGGCCACGACGTAAATTGATCTTAGGACTCGCGGTCGGTGCTGTGGAAAATGACAGAACCAACTGGTCTTTCGATGAACTCTCGATATAAGTAAATTCTGACACTATGCTGTTTCTGATGGCAAGTGGACACTCGAGCCAAGTAATCCGTGACGCTATGGGGTCTCTCGAAGTGAGTGGATTCCGGTATCGTAAGTGGAACCAACAATCTAGGCAGTTGCAAACGCTCTGAACGATCTATGGTGTCGTGTCGATCCCCGAAGGTGAGATGATTCTGGCATCGAGTGATGGTGCACATGATATTGGAGTGAGTCTTGGGATTTCGTCAATTTTAGATATCTTGAGAGCCTAGACTCATTTGCACTTAACATTGCAAGTTAGAAATTATCTGTATTCTGTTTTATATATATATATATATATATTTACCCAATATCTTTGCGCGCAGTCGAGTCCAAAGCCGTTCGAATCTTGTCTGAATGGTTTGATACCAGACTTTGCAAATCCAAGGAAACCTGTTTTACGTGTCGTATATAGTAAACTTACTTCGAGCTTCGTGCTGTGAATTTCCAAGTGCTCGTATCAACTCCGACAAGTTCGTTGCTCCGAGTTCTCATCCCTTCTGATATCATCTCTATATTCGGTAGTGTTCCTAATAATTTCGTACGACGTTCGTTAATTATCGTCGTTTAGAAGAAGATTCGAAATTCATCACGAAGTTATACTTGTCGACGTGTAATTACCACCGATTAGTCGCGCGGTTGTTCGTTGCAGTGACGCGAACGACTCGGATCTCTGCTAACGTATGCACGTATTTAACCTCATGCGCTGGAACGATATTTTTTTTTCAGTTTTACGTATATTTAAATGTAACCCAGGCAAAACAAATGATAAGTTGATTGCTTCTTAAGAGTTTCTATCCTAGTGGTATCATAAGGACGAGTTCCAAAGGAAAAAGAAAGCGACGAATTATTGTATACGGTTCGGTCACTCGTTATGGTCCGCGAACCAAGTTGCCAGCGCAACGGGTTAAATAAACGAGTGCAAGAGCTTTTTAGTTGTGAAAGTGAAGCCTTACGTGCGCTTCGAACATTCGAACGAAGACTTGCGTGGAAGATCCAGACGAGAGAGGGGAACGTTCTTTCGGGAAGATACGTTAACAAGACTCTGATTCGAGCGAAACGGGCCAGGCTTGAGCTCGCGCGTCATATTTAAACGACAGCCTCCGTAATTGTCATTAATAACTTGCTGAACAGCAATTGCATTAAACCGTAATTAAATGTTCGTCTCGGTAATGGAAATTGTCTCGCTTTATGAAGCAATCGGAATATTTTGCACAAGCAGACTCCGAAACGTTCCATTTTATTTCTCCCTTTTGTTCGACATTGCGAAATTAATTGATTAATAATGCTTCGTACTCCTTTCGTTTCGATCATTCTGACGATTGTTCTAACTTTCCATCTAGGCCCACACTATACCACGGAGAGGGAGGGAAGGGGCAATTCAAGATTAAGTTATTAACAGTGAATTCTTTGCATTTCATTAAACGAAAATTTAACTTTTGCGCGTTGTGCAATGTATGATCAACTGCTCTCATCTGTCGTTGCAGAAAGCATATAATTAGGGAAATTCGTAACTCACAGGTGGCATTCCTGTTGCTGTTCTCAGCCTCGTCTCGCCATTTTCGCCTCCCCCAATTTTATAATTCTCTCTTCTTTGTCTGTTTTTGAGCGACACGTTTCGCTCTGAGCAGCCGTTCTTTCATTTCTTCATGGCTAATTTTCCATCCTCTCCACCTTATGGTGTTTGTTGGCTTTTTTTTTTTGCAATTCTTCTTCAAGATATCTCAACTGTCCTTTCGTTCTTTCATCTTTTCCTTTGGATGTCGCGTTCTTTGGAATCTTGTTTGGATCTTAAAGTTAATGACCTTTTAGGCTTCCCCCACGTCAGAAATTCAGCTTTTTGAGCAATAAGAATGGGATAGAAGGTATCAGAATTTTAGAGATGCTTAGGTGGGGCATGACCAAAAAAAATCACTTGGGAACCACTGACTCAGACGATGTACTTTGTTTGTTACATCCTTGTTTAACACGGTCCATTCGTTTGTTTAACTTTCATCGCTAGTATCGTCAATCCTGAAGATTGACGCGTGCAGCTTCGTTCGTTCAACGACCGCATGGCTGTACAGATTTTCGTTTGCCAAAACAATTCTGTCGCACGTGGTACGTATCCGTAAGCACGTCTGGCTGTATTCGAAAAACACATCGAGGGTCGTAAAACGGAGGGGGACGCGGGCTTTTTTCACTGAGTTATCGAGAGCTTGCAGCCGTGAGTATACGAGTGATACACTCGTACACAGGGAAACGGAGGCGAAAGCTTATAGAACTTTACGGTTCGTCTGCGCCGTTTTCCAGACACACACACACAGATGGCCCGAAAGGCTGCCCGTGTCCTTGGTAAATTGAGAAACGATCGGGCTTCTTTCAAAAGAATGTTACGATACTATATATATGCGTGTCTCCGCTATTCTTCTGCTATCGACTCGACATCGGCTTATGGATGTTATATTCGCCGTGGACTGACCGTTGGAGAAGCCGAGCTTCGCGAGATTATTTTATCAAAAAGATATAGTCATTAGACAGACCACGAGACAGACCGCGAGAGTATCGTGTTTGATTGTTCGGAAAATTCGTAGTGACAGATACGAAAGAATTATTTTTATTCTTACTTGCAATTCTTTTTCCCGAGGAATTATATAAGTCCTTCTTCGATCAAGAATTTTACTCGCTAGTAGCTTCTTCAATTTCTTACGTATACATCTTCCCGAGGGGTGAACATCTCAGCCGAGATTCAAGATATCTTGGATTTACGGAGCATTCAGCATTGCCGCGTCAAAAAGAAGGGAATCTGTATTGTTGAGAGATTTCGTGTAATATATTTTCGAACGCGAGAGCATAAAAAGATGCTTCCATATAAATAATTTTTTAATTGTCCCACGGCGAGGAGGCGGGAGATAATAACGCAACGACCTCCCGGATATTCGTTACGTGGCGAACTGCGATTTTTCGTTTCGCAACCAGATAGAAATCCTCCGCCGGCGTGGAAATATTTCATTATTTTTTCGAGTCGCGCGCGCCCGTGTTTGAAATACAAACGCGCGGTAATTAAAAGATTTTTTTAATTAAAACTACTCACGATTCCGTTCTATCTCGCGTGCTCGTTGGATACGGAGGGGGGAAAAAAACAAATTGTAATTTCGTGACTGATCCTCGAACCGAAGGTCGGTCCTTTTGATATTAACGAATAGAGACGGGTGCAAAGGAATTAACAAATGATTAGCGAACAACGACCCGGCTAATTTCAACATCTTTTGATCAAAGTGTCTTGAACTATGTGTCCCAGATTTTTCCAGCCGAACGGTGTCAGCGCCGTGTTCTGTCGTGAAAAGTAATATAGAATATAGACTTACAGATGCTTCGTTTCAAAGTTATAACAAAAACACGACATCGAAATGGCTGACGGCTCTAAAATTATGCTTCTACATTTGTACACGGGATTTTTGAGCTAGAAATAATTTTCCAACTAAAGAAATTTCTCTTTGGACAATTTGCGAAAGATATGTGACATGCGTGAAACATCAAGTTCAGATACTTTATTAATTACAAAATGGCGCTTTCCTGAAAACAGAATGTATTCGTTAAATTTTACCTTGTCGTTAATCATTGAAATGACGAAATGAAATTCATGCGGGCTTAAATTTAAATCACTTGCGCTGGCAAGTGATTGCGGACCATAACGAGTGACCGAACCGTATACAGTAATTCGTCGCTTTCTTCTTGGACTCGTCGGTACATCACTGGATAGAAATTACCGCGAAGTAATAAATTTATTATGTTATACTTAAATATACTTGAGAACTGAGAGAATATTGCAATTTTGGGGCAAAAAGTTTTTCAACGTGCGTCATTCCAGCGCAAGAGATTAAAAACTCTATCGTAAATGCTAGTAGAAACCAAATGAATTTAATATTCGATTCTTCTCGACAATTTTCGAATTGAATGCGTTAATTATAAAGTCGCAACAATTTTCATACGTTTCTTATACGTTTGGAGGATTCTCTTCAGTAGCCATTTTACAACGAAGCAAATTTTTGTCACCATGTGCTGCTAAATTCTAAAATTTAATATACTTGGCTGGAGAAAAGGGAGATTTACGTATCTGACTTTCGCCTTTTACTTCTACTTCACGAGTCGAACGTTGTTAAACGCGGTTGGAAAAACCGTAAGTCGCTTTCGATTTATTCGAACTTGACGGAATAAATCGCAGTTTATCCGATGGTAAACAATTTTTGCTCGACGCGGCGCGATACCGCGACGCTGGTCCTCGTCTATTTATCAACGTCGGCATTTCCATTTCCACGAGACAGATTTCTTTTACGAGAGCGCGTTCTACTCGTCTGCTGCTCCTCGTCGCGATCAATCGGGAGTCGCATAACCCTGGTTTGGCCGTGATCGTCGCGCACCGCTCGTTCGAGGGGAAATAAACCCGGCGGAATTTCGTCGAAGCTGATTCACATCAATCGACCACGATTTCAGCGGAACAATTCAACTCCTACGTAACACTGAAGCTGCAAAATGTGAAGTCGACGACTGTGACGGTGAAAGGGGCCAATCCATGCTGGGAGCAAGACTTTCTTTTGTAAGTACACGCTCGCTTAATTGTTTAATAAGAAAGACTGTGTAACCCCGTCGAGTTCGGCGTGGACCATCGACTATCGCCTTTCGATCGAATGTTTTCCATGATTCTCCCTTGCTTTGCATATAAATAAAAAAAAAAAAAAAAAAAAGAAGAAGAAGAGGAACGAAATAGACGAAATGGATGAACTTTTCGGTATTTCAATACTGTTTCGATTTTTGTTCGCGTAGCAGTGTTATAAAAAAATCACTAAAGAGTAACAGTAATTGAGCAAAATTGATTAAAGAACAAAAATAGATTCTTTTTTTCTTTCGTGATCTTTTGATTAAACTGAACCGTGCTCTGTCGAATAATTTTTAATTAAAAATTTAAATTTCCGTGCAAAGCGAGGCAATTCCACCAGCTCCAAAGTTTAATATCCACCGTGCGTAATAGAAATAATCACGAAAATGTAATAATGTTATAGGTCCAGATAGTTTCACAGCAACAGCGATGCATCCTCCATTGTTCCTACTCTATTTTATTTCACGTCCTTTTACGTAATGACGTTGTTGTTGAATAAAAATTGGACAAGAGTCGCCCCGTTGATTATCAAGCTTGATTCTGGGAAACGCGAAGTTCTCGTGATCAACACACCGAATCCCCGTGGAAGGTTATGCGATGCATAAGTGACGTAACGAAGAGGCGTTTAACAAAACGCGATAGCATGTTCACTGTCCACTGATAGCGCGATTACTCAACGGCGGAAGTTGCGTTTCGCGATCTAACCCCTTTTTCGTGATACAACATGCCAGTATCCTCTCGGAGTTCCTTTCATTTCGTTCTCCTTTCTCCTCACCTATCACCCCGGTGATATTTTCCAGTTCGAGTATCGATTTCTCGCGTCACTTGCTTTTCCCTCGGCGCGACAAAAGCGAGGTTGGTTTTTTGCGGCACGGTATAGTATAATTACGCTTTAGAGTAATTCTGTCGACGCCCTTTAGCGACATGCTTTATCATAACGGTATTATCACTAGCAGGTGGATACAACGTGGAATACGATCTGCTTATTTATAAAAAGAGGACGCGAGATGGCGGATGTAATATTCAAGTATTTGTGTCTGCTCTTTATTATTAGCCGAGTTTTTATACTCACCCTTTCTCGCTCTTTCTCTTTCTCTCTCTCTCTCTCTCTCTCTCTCTCTTCGTCGCTTTTTTTCTTCCTCGCATCCGCTTTATTCACAGGAAAGTCAGATTCTTCAATGAAAGTTCTCACGGCGTGATTTTATTTTCGGTATTAAATAGAGCTCGTCTGTAAAATTCATTCAAAAAGTTTATTTATTTCGACGCGAGCCTTTTGTGGATGATGGAACGCGAAGCAACTGGGAGCACCTGGGCGCGTTCTTTGGTGTTGTTACAGTTGGACGTGAAAGATCGATCGGTCGAATTCTAAGTAAGGATCAGCCTCGCTCGATTTTAAATTGTATAAAAGATTCAGAGGCAATTCGCGAGACAACAAAATTAATTGATCGTCGCTGATCTTTCTTTAACAGTAACGCTAGAAATAATTTGTGTTGGTTACAACCAAACAAAAAAAAAAAAAAAAAAAAAAAAAAAAAAAAAAAAAAAAAAAAAAGGGGAAAAAAAAAAAAANAAAAAAAAAAAAAGAAAAAAGAAAAAAGAAAGCAAGGAGAGAAAAGAAAAATGAAGAAGACGAGGGCAGGGAAGATCTGTCTGTCTGTCTGTCTGTGAGTAAGATCGTGGTAGGCCAACGCTCGAGCAAAAATTATGGAAATTCCGAATGGAATTGCGAAGACGAGCAGCATCTTCTCCGCGTGAAATCCCTAGTTCGATTTCGAGTGACGTATATTTCCGGTTGTCGAGAAAGAAAGCACGCAGCCGCGTTCCTTCCTCCCCGTTTATACGAGGGATAGACTTTCCAAAGACGAATGAGGTCTATCAAGTTTTGCCAAGTTATGCAACGTTATGAATGTGATATCCGATCTACGTGGGCACGCTGCGCAGATCGTGTACAAATTGGAACGAATAATCTCGCGCCGGCGAGAAATTTTCCTTTAAAAACCTCACGTCGGCTCGCATAACACTGAATTCTGATTTACGCTCTGAATGGGCACACCAGCTTGGTTAGAACGGGGGGGAAAGTAAGATCGCCCCAAGTGGTGGACACGAGGAACGAGCTATTGATCGACCGTCTAAAATATATAAGGAGGACAATCGCGCGTGCTGGCGGCGGAAAATAGGAGAATTTTGGATCTTAGCTTCACAGAGATATCCCTACCGGCGCCGCGTTAAATCCTCACTTGCCAAGTTGCGAACCTTTAACCTACTTTTCCCTTTGACGACCCGCCCCCGGTGTCTCTACGCTGCTGCCCGGGCCGCATTTAAATCGTATTTATTTAACCTGTGACGGAACAACCGAAAATAAGAATACCGGAGGATGTTGCCGGTCAATTTCTCTCGATCTAGAGCATCCGTATCGATTGCGCTAATAATGCCGTTACGAAACCGTCTATTTATATTTCCCATCGATTCACAACGGTGTAAGAGGCGGAAAGAATCGGCTGATTGGATCGCTCGTTTCCATTATAAATACGGTTTGTTTGTTCATTCGTCGATTCGTTTGATATCGTCAAATTGCCGGACTAGATCGTATCGTTTGGTCAAATTTAGACAACACGAGACCGTAAGGAGCGTAACAAACGGTCAGTTCAACAGCAACAGTGACAATATACAAAAGAGACAGGGACGAGACGTCGCGAACGCGAGGTTTGCTTCGAAAAGGTACAAGGGAACAAGGGAAAGATCAGCCGATCGCCGGTTCGTGATTCGAATCCGAATCTTCTATTTGCTGTTCCAACTAATTAAGTTTCCCAGCCAGTCGACGAGTTGTTCCCCCCTTAAGTCCAATGTTTAAACTATCCGTCGTCTGGAATACCTAATACCGAGTCGTTAACGGCGCAAACCGTAAAATCTTCCCGCTCCCTTCCCCTCCTTTTAATCTCGATTTCGATTCGCCGAATATTTTTACGTGCGCCATTAGCATGCAATTAGCAGAAGTGTCCGATAGATTTTTCGCTTTAAACGTCAAACGCAACGACGTCCGAAACGAACGTCGAACCAGCGTCGAACGTGAGGGGCGCGCGAACGCCGTTGGTCAGAGCTTTTTTTTTTTTCTTCCTTCTCTTCTTTTTTTTTTTTTTTCACTTAGAATAAAATGGAAGACAACATTCTGAGATAAT
>NW_025110521.1:598394-601404 GCF_011392965.1 Frieseomelitta varia | reverse complement strand
TCTTTTTTTTTTTTTTTTTTAAAAATAAAACGCTTTTGACATACAAAGCGGAAAATCTATTTGATTAAAAACTTCGCTGCGCGTCGACGTGCTTCGTACGCGACGAAGATGGAAAAAGATAAAAAAACTTTGTTTTGTTATCCAGTGAAACGAACGATATGAACACGGGCCTTCTGGTGGAGGTCTGGTGCAAAGGTTTCCTGTGGGATCGTTTCTTGGGCTACTACTACGTCCCATTGCCAGAAGTGTCCTACATGAATGAGGTAACGTCTAAGCAGTCCTACAATACATCCACTGGCACGGTATCGACAGGGAAACAAGAACAACAACACATATCCACTGACAGCATGCGAGACACGAACAGCAATACACAGCCACCAGACACCGCCAACACGGTACACTAATTGATACATGTAGCTAGCTAGATTTCCGTCTTACTGCACCCGCTGCAGATTAATTTCTAAACATGCATGCGACCCTGCTGTCATATTTCTGAAACGCGGCTGCGGTAAAATCACGATTGCACTCTCGACAGAGTATATACACGCACGGGTATGTCGCGAAAGGCGGGACGAGAGGGGCAGGCGGTGGCTCTCCGTATTATTCGGGGATCGATTAGAGGCGGCGTGTCTCGATATTCAGTGCACGTGGCACTCTTATCGCGATACCAGCTCGATCTTCGCGTGTACGTCGTCGTCGTCGTCGTCGTCGTGTATACTAAATGAACCTGCGTTGCGCTGCAAAACGAAAAAAGAAAAGAAAAAGAAAAAGAAAAAGAAAAGAAAAGAAAAGAAAAGGAAAGAAAAGAAAGCGGAAGAAACTAGGGAAATAGGGGAGCAACGGTTGTTCGATAAAAATGGCCGTTCCGCGAAAAACTGGTTTGCAAAACCGAGAAACCGGTGATACTCGAGATTTACGTTTCGAATGTGTTAACGTTTCTTCGGCCGAGTGTTTCTCATATTCCAGCGATGCCCGTGCCATTTCTCCAGGCAGTATCTTCTAATCAGTGGAGAGCCAGGTCCGAAACGAGCGCGATCGCGGAGTAGCGGGACCTTCGAGCGCAAACGAGTGCCACTTATTGTTAGTCGGTGATACAATACGTCTGGGAGGAATCGCGCGATGCTTTTGTGGAACAGTGGCAGTTTTTCTGTGTTCTTTTTTCTTTACCTATCGACTCCCGTCTTCCGAGCAACGACGTCGGCCTGTGTAATGTTCCACGAACTTGGCAAAAAGAATTAACCACCCCTCGGGGAGCGATACCTCGAACCGTGCAGTGTTTACTGTTTAACTTGAAGCACGAGGGAGTTGTTTTTTTTAAAAAGGAACGTTGACCAGTGTATATACGTCGGCATGGACGGTGTACTGCATCGGGTGAGACGTTGTACCGCTTCTTTTTACGCGAGATTCGAACAACTCGATAAACGTGTGTGTATATATACAGGACGTACCGAAAATTCGTAGTACAATCGAGCAGGTGGTGATTCTACGTCAAATAACGTCGATGTATACAATCGTTAAACTTGAAATGAAACATTAGGACTCTTATTCTAATTTTTAATGATTATTTGAATCGATTGAATGATTTGATCCTTACAGAGTTAACGATGCAATAAAGCTTGATTTTATCAGAATTTGACAAAAGATTTAATTTTAAAAAACCTCCCTGTCAGAAAGGGAGAGTCTTAACGATCCATAAAATTCTAAAAGACCTGGAACAAATATTTTACTAACTTTTGTATATTTACCCTTGCACAATCCTGTGAGTTATTTTAGCGATGATTGTGGGAGTATTTGCAGTGACAAAGCTTTATAAATTCATGGATTTAGTCTGATCAAACCGTTTCGAGCACTCGCTTTCGACAATATGTAGATCAGTGAAGAAAATCGAAACGTCGCAATACTAAATACAGGTGTACCGAAATTCGTAGTACAACCGAGCAGGTAATGATTCTACGTCAAAAAAATAAGAAAAAAATTTGGTATAACATTTTTTTATCTGGGGCTCCGTTTTCGAGAAAGTTCGACTTTAAAGTTTGTCCATCTTTGCGAACGATTTAGTTGTCTACTCTTCTACCGCGGTTATCTCCGAGATAGTGTTTACAAACATTATTTATTGTGCGGTTAAAGCAGTACAAAGTGTTCCTACTGATAATTAATTTTTTATTCCATGTTACTACTTTCTATTGCAATACTACAATACAGTACACTATTACAAGTGTTGTCGAAAATGTCCTCCTCGTTGATGCATACATAAGTTTGTTCGACGAATTAATGACATCTGAACAGAATGTAAGCTGATATCGTTTTTTGATATCTCGAATTCCTCCATAATCTATTGCTTCAAGTGTGTAATATTTGAAATATTGTCTTTATAAACTTGCTCTTTGATATGCCCCCAAAAAAGAAATCTAGAAGCATGAGGTCCGGCGACCTTGGTGGCTCACGTACTTTATCATTGCGGCCGGTCCAACACGAATACGTTTGATTTAAAAAATTTTTAATCTCCGTTAAGGGTAGATCCTCTAACAACAAAGGCAATTCGTTGCGTAGAAATTCAAAGATGAACAAACTTTAGATTTCCTCGAAAATCGAGACCCAGATAAAAAATATGTTATGCCAAATTTTTTTCTTATTTTTCTGACGTAGAATCACTCCCTGCTCGGTTCTACTACGAATTCCAGCCCAGCCTCTATACATGGTGAAATGGAAATTCGACTCGAGGTTTCGCATGTCTCACCGCGAAATTCGAAACAGCTGTTCGTCGTAGAACGACGCTGAAAGCGTAGCGAATTTTTTTTATTCGTTCCCCACCCTTGCGCCGTTATTTTCCCAACGATTTTCTCGTAAATGCCGCGGGATCGCGCTCCATCGAGCATGAACTTTTGCTCGATTTTGTAACAGAGGAAAGAAAAAGGAAGCGTGGCAAAATAAGGGCACGGGGTGTACGGCATCCTGACAGGTTTAAATGGCATCGCGTGAGTGTAACTGATTGAGAAGGCTGTTGATAAAA